>NC_140174.1:20813603-21114871 GCF_963971535.1 Notolepis coatsorum | reverse complement strand
GATGGCAGAAAATACAGAAAAAAGGAGGAGAAAAAGTAGATAAAAATAAATCTGAAATACCCATAAATGTTTAGAAAAGTTATGGACATTTTAAATCGTCTTCAGAAAATACAACATATAATGCGCAAGTCCCACATCTAGCAATTCCCAAAGCCACAGTGAAGCTTTTATAACATGTTTATGACGTCATAGTTCGTCCGTTACACCACCAAATGGGAATTTGGTATGAAGTTATGGAAAAGTAATGGAAATTTTTGGGAATTTAACAGGAGATACGTGTAGGACCCCTGCAGTAGGATGCACCAATACCAAGTCTTCAGTACAGATCTTTAAGTAAATATAAGCAGGTACCATGTATTGGTGAGGTCCATTACTTTACATTGGTCTGCATTAGAGAGATCCCTCTGAGTCTAATAATGTATGTAATAATGTGTTAAACTTTATATCTAACACAGGGGCTCTCAACCTGGGGATCAGGAGATGATTCCGTGATAATGCTTAACCCATTCTCCGCCGATGACGTGTTCACACGTCATTCTCCGCCAAAGCGCAATCTGCCAATGACGCCGTAAGGCGTCTTTGAGATCAATATTTCATATTTCGTCATGGTATTCACATTTCACCCACGGAGTCTTGGCTGGTGCTGTAGGACTCCACTCAACTCTGCAACGCTTCAATACCGCCACCTTGTGGCCGATCGACGAGTTGCCAAACCGGAAGTGGCCGGAAGTGCTTGGTCCGTCCCCTATTCCGTCCGGCCACTCGTTATCGCTCCCGGGACTCAATCCAGACACCATGGATATCGATCCGTTGCCATAACTCAATAAACAACATGATTTGGACGTATATTAGTATTATACAAACCGGAACTGGATCACCTCGATCAACATCACATAACTGGGATCTGTTTGCGCCAGTGTGATCACCCAACGGTAAGAGGAGGCTGACGTTACTTTCAGCCTGTTTGTTTATTATTATCCATACAAACTGCTCTGATCAATATATCACCCATACTACATAAATGATTTAACGTCGGCCACGGAATTATAAACGACCCCCCCCCCCCCCTCCCCCCCTCCGTTCACCCGCAGATGATAAGTCATAACGTCTAGGACCATGTACAGTTGAAATTTTTTATATAACGTTCATCCTGAACGATAGATAATTGATGTTGAATGGGCCATAGTAATGTCAATTTAGCAATACAATTTAAAAAGTTATAGCCCTGCAAATAGAGCTGCCGCGGTATTGATGTTTTCCTTACCGCACACATTTGCAAAATATTTCCTACCGCCGCGGTTATTACACACACAAAAAATTCAAAAAAAAAGAATGCATTTTTTTTTAGTAGTAGTCTACTCTTTATAGCATATAGCCTGCCTCTAGTCTAAATGTCTATCTTTAGAGGATGACTTTGCAGCATGAATATTGTTTGGGATTCGGCAAGCACGCATTAGTTATTGAAAGTGAAACACGGATTCGAAGTTTCCCCTCTGGTCGTGCGCAGTTCACTCGGTGTCGCGGGCAGGGGTGGTTACCCCTAACCCCCCCGACCCTTTCTTATTATTATTACTATAAAGTTACTACTTTATAATAAAGGCATTCGTTTGGTGGCATTAACATTATATAGTATACGTTCAATAACATCAGCGTATTTACGGACCATATCAAGGCAAGCAATACTCTATTCATATCTCAGTTCCTTTCTTTGCTCAGAGCGTGCTGAGTTGTCCCATTCTGCGGTCTGTTAATAAAGTTTTCAATCAGACAAGTGTATAGAACGAAGGGCTTTTATTATAACATTCGTTGCAGACAGTAAAATCATTATGTCTCGTTTAGTACTCCTGAAGAGCGATGGTAGTCCACTCCGGCGGAGAGTTAAAGCTAACGTTATTAGCCGTGTTGTGATGAGCTGACATTCAGGACGTAAAAAACGTGTGACGCGTCTCTCTTCTGACCAATCAGTGGTCTGCAATGTTTCACGTGACTTTTCTGGTACCCAATAGGGTCGCTTGGAACCTCGATGGAGGAGTAGGGTATATCTGCAGAGCCGCAAGCCCAACGAGAGGAGGGTAATTTATTATTATTATTATAAAAAACAGCGGTGACGCGGTATTCAGCCTACTCTGCGGTGGCCGTGATGTAACAGCGATACCGCGGTAATGCGGTAATCGCGGCAGCTCTACCTGCAAAGAAGGTGAACATCTCCATAGACAAATAGCGCTGGCAGAGATCAAACAGCGATGGATATAATCTCCGGCAGAGAATGGGTTAATAGACTTTGGTATAAATCATTTATTATTATTATTTTTTTTTTATCTACTTTTTCTCCCCGTTTTTCTATTTTTCTCCCGTCCCCAATTTCCTATTGTTCAATTCTACCCTCCCCTGTCTCGAACGTTGTTAGACCATGCCTCCCACAAGCCGGCTGCAATGTGGACGAAGCCTTGCATCACGTGTCCTTTCCGGTACTCGAGGAGGCAGCCGTCGCATCTTTTCACCTGCACAGCGCGATCTCTCAGCGGCGAGGGTCTGCGTGGGAGGGACACGCCGCCCTCCTTGCTTCCTGATTCTTCTGCGCAGGCGCACCAACCGACCTGTAGGAGTCGCTGTCCACAACGTCCGATCCCCACCCACCAGCTTCCCACCCCCTAATACTGCCGATTGTATTAGTATGAACGACCAGCCAAGCTGGTAGCAACGCCGAGAGCTGGGCTCTAACCCAGCATCTCCTGCGTTGGTGGCGAGCGCCTTGCCCACTGCGCCACCTAGCCGCCCGGTATAAATAATTTTTTATAATAAACTTTTTTTGTATAGCACCTTTCATACAAGAATTGCTGCAGCTTATGGCGGCTGGATGGCGCAGCGGAGATTGCGCTCATCACCAATTCAAGAGACTCCGGTCTCTAATCCAGGTGTCGGCATTGCCTCCGGCTTGGTCCGGCCGTCATACTAACTCGATTGGCTGAGTTAGCGGGTGGAAGTCGATGGGTGGTAATCTGGACGTTGTGGACAGCGACTCCTACAGGTCGGTTGGGGACGCCTGCACAGCAGAGACAGGAAATGGCAAGGGTAGTGTGAGCCTCCCACACGTTACACCTCGCCAATGAGAGTCCGCGCTGGCAGGTGAAAAGATGTGACAGGCTGCCTCCTCGTGTGCCGGAGGGGACACGTGATGCAAGGCTTCTATCCTCCCTACAACCGGCCAGTGCGGGGCATATGCGAGCAACATTCAAGACGGGAGAGGAGAATTGGCACAGCAAAATTGGGATTGGAGAAAAATAGGAAAAAGTGGATAAAAAAAAGAAGAATTGCTGCAGCTTCACAGCAGTAAAAAAAGAGGCATAAAATTTGCTAAATAGACAAAGTCAGGGTAAGACATAGAATGTCCCAATAGGCCTCCTTGTTTAAGGCTTGATCGTCACACATAATATATAACACACATAAAATAATGCAATAGTTATGCAAATAGAATAGTGGCTACCGCAGGCATTAGGTTGACGTCAATGTCAGTTCTCACTGAAGTAGAGGCTGACATGTGAGTGGATTTTGACTCTCGCTCCTTCCCACTCCCACAGAAATAATCCCATCCCAATCCCAAGTGAGAGTTTTGAAAAAAATCCCACTCCCACAGAGGACTGATCCAAATCCCGTCCCAATCCCGAGCCAAACTTTTATAGAATCCCACTCCAATCCCACTCCCGTTTACCAATCCTGCTCCATTTTTGTCCTCAGTATAAAATATGCAGTACATGGGTCACATCATGTCTGTAGGGCTGTACATTAACTTTTTTAGCACATAGCACTGGTGCTACAGAGGTTGATTGTTTTTTAGCACAGGCCAAAATCTTGTAGCACAAGTCTAAAACGTGTGATATTTGTAACAGTCACAAATGTGCCTATTGTATTTGTGTTATTTAGTTGCAGTGCCATGTTTGGCTGTCCTTTTCATGCTGACAAGTTGACGTCACACAGCCAGACACGTTACGTGTAAGGAATTATGGGATTTGGTGTTGGATGTATGGTCTCTACTAGGGGTGGGAATCACCAGTTTCATCACGATACGATACGATATCGATTCTTTGGACAACGATACGATATTTGCCGATATCAGAAAGTCTGCCACGATACGATACGATGCAGGTGCCTGCAATCGATATGAGACAATATCATAAGCCCATTTAACACAATCGGTAACATTTAGATCAACTCAAAAAGGTAATGAAAATATAATTTGAAAAAAATAAATTTAGCTCTTCCAGATATTTAAATGAAAAACAATCTATTGTTTTAATACAAATAGACCTCCTGTTCACTGTAAAGTGCCACGTTTTGATATATTGAGCTTTAAACTTGAAATAACTCAGTTTAATTTTTTGGAACTCACAACACACAACCTAAAACCCCTCCCTACCTCCCTCTCCCAAACAGTTCCCATTTTTTTTTTGTTGCATGATCATGTATACATTTATTATGTATTATATTTGTTATGTTTAAATATCAACATTATCTGGCCATCCTCAGTAAATACTATCAAACTCCTTTGACCTCACCTACTTAAAATCATTGACGTAGAGAGAGGGACAGAGAGAGGCTGAGGCTCCCCCGCCCCCTCCCTTTCCTCACTGTTTTCTCTGCCTCTGAGCCGGGTTAGCTTAGTTTAGTTACCGGTAGCAGCTAACTAGTTAGTTTTGGAGTTTTGGTGAGGATGCAAAGCATGTAAGATGCATTGGAAGTGTTGTGGGGGAAAACAGGCAGGGACTTATTTCCTGGTCGCAAAATGCATAACATAGATTAGAACGCTGTTGTTGTTGGGCTGCCGGAGCTGCGCTTGGGAGGAAATGAGACCTGCCACAGGATTTTCAAAATAAGAGTATCGATATGAACCGAATGCCTATCGCACGGGTGCTAGTGCAGTAAATTCATTCATCGCACAGACCGATTTTTTCATAGCACGCTGTACAGCCCTGATGCATGCCTTAGTTAAATATAAAACCACCAAACATTTACATTAGTGATGCACCGATGTATCACTCCCGTCCAGATCCCGTTGATTTAGTTGTCATAGTTCCCACTCCCTTCTGCTCCCGTTGACTTTTACTCCCGGTCCTGCCCAATCACGGGATTCAAAGTGAAATTGACTCCCATCCCGTGGGAATCCCGAAAAGATGTCATCCTCTACTGTGAAGCTCATGGAAAGAATGACTTCACAATTTCTTGTGGAAAGATAATGCTAAGTTAATTATTGACTATTTGGTGATTTGGAGGAGAGAAAGAGAGGGCTCAGCCTGTCGTTCACCTAGGGCATGTAACTTCAATCTATACCAGAATGCTTCACATCTATGACACGGTGTCCCTGTTCCAAGTGGTCTAAATCTCTCTTCCAATCATTTAATCATGGTCTAAAGCCCGCCTCCAATCATTTAATCATGGTCTAAAGCCCACCTCCAATCATTAATCATGGTCTAAAGCCCACCTCCAATCATTAATCAAGTTAAAAAGCCTGAAGAGGAAATACAAATAATTATTGTCAAGAGTTCACCATTCTGTCTCTTCCTCACCCTCCTTTACCTTCTCTATCACCCTCCCTCTCTCTCCCTCACCCACTTTCGGCCTCTCCCGTCCTCTCTCACCCTTTCTCTCTTCTCACTCTTTCTCCCTCACCCTGTCTTCTCTTCCTCTCTCCCTCATCCTCTCTTCTCTTGCTCTCTCTCACCCTCTCTCTTCTCTTGCTCTCACCCACTCTTCTTGCTCTCCCTCTCCCTCACCCTCTTTCTTCTCTTGCTCTCACCCTCTGTCTCTCCCTCACCTCTCACTCTCTCTCACTCACCCTCTTTCTTCTCTTGCCCTCACCCTCTCACTCTGTCTCTCACTCTCTCTCCCTCACCCTCTGTCTCTCACTCTCCCTCACTCTCCCTCTCACTCACTCTCTCTCTCCCTCACCCTCTGTATCTCTCTCCCTCACTCTCTCCCTCACTCTCTCTCTCTCCCTCACTCTCTCTCTCTCCCTCACCCTCTGTATCTCTCTCCCTCACTCTCCCTCACCCTCTGTATCTCTCTCCCTCCCTCTCTCTCCCTCACCCTATCCCTCCCTCTCTCTCTCTCTCTCCATCACCCTCTCTCTCTCTTTCTCTCCCTCACTCTCTCCCTCTCTCTCTCCCTCCCTCCCTCACCTCTCCCCTCACCCCTCTTTCTCTCCCTCGTTCTCTCTCTCTCTCTCTCTCTCTCTCTCTCTCTCTCTCTCTCTCTCTCCCTCTCTCTCTCTCCCTCACCCTATCCCTCCCTCTCTCTTTCTCTCCCTCACTCTCTCCCTCTCTCCCTCACCCTCACCTCTCCCCTCACCCCTCTTTCTCTCCCTCGTTCTCTCTCTCTCTCTCTCTCTCTCTCTCTCTCTCTCTCTCTCTCTCTCTCTCTCTCTCTCTCTCTCTCTCTCTCTCTCTCCCTCTCCCTCTCCCTCTCCCTCCCTCTCCAGGTGCAGCCAGGTGAAGGGGACAAGGCTGACCTGAGTGACATGCGCTCCCTGTCAGGTGGAGAGCGTTCCTTCTCCACCGTCTGCTTCGTCCTCTCTCTCTGGGCCATCGCTGAAGCTCCCTTCCGCTGCCTGGACGAGTTCGACGTCTACATGGTAACATTTCTGGTGGACGCATCCAAAGTGCCTTACAGTCGGGGCTGCCGCGGTTACCTTTCATCCAAAGTGCCTTACAGTCGGGGCTGCCGCGGTTACCTTTCATCCAAAGTGCCTTACAGTCGGGGCTGCCGCGGTTACCTTTCATCCAAAGTGCCTTACAGTCGGGGCTGCCGCGGTTACCGTGTAAAATATATCAATCGTCTGGAATCGGATCATCCAATGAATGAAAAAGGCAACGATGCCAATCCTATTGGTAATGTCTTTGATAGCATTAGTTAGCATTAACTGTAATTAGGGATGTTCGATATTGGCATTTTTTTACCGATATACCGATATTGTCCAACTCTTAATTTCCGATACCGATATCAACCGATATATATATATATATATAGCTGGGTTTCCCCCCCAAAAAAATGTAATAATTTCAGGCAATTAACATTACATATCTCTTGTCGTGGAATTAACACAACACAATAACACAATAAATAAAATAAGAATTTGTTCTTACTTGCTTGCCTGGGTAAATGAAGGTTAAAAAA
Source organism: Notolepis coatsorum (assembly GCF_963971535.1). Lineage (NCBI taxonomy): Eukaryota > Metazoa > Chordata > Actinopteri > Aulopiformes > Paralepididae > Notolepis > Notolepis coatsorum. The sequence continues at coordinate 21,107,704 of NC_140174.1, read as the reverse complement.
GATTTTGAATACCGATAATTTCCGATATTACATTTGAATGCCAATATCGGTAGGCCCATAATATCGGACATCCCTAGCTGTAATGTTTCTTGGTTTACGTTCGCTCTAGTGTGTGATTGGTCGTCATTAGCGCCAGGAGGGTCAATGTCATCAGACCCAGGTGAAGACATCTTTGATGAGATCACTGTCCGTTCAGTCACAGGCTATTATTTATGGTGAAACGGCTCATGCGTGGTGTTGATCCCCCCCCAGACACACACACACACACTGACCCCCCCCCCCCCCCCCCCCCCCCCCCCCACTGTGTTACATGAACACACCCTTATTGGACTATATATTTATATACACACTCTTCATACTTCACTGTTCATACTTTTTGCACATTACTGCTCAATTGGACAGCCCTGCTAAATATTCCATCCCACTGTATTGTTATTTGTATTCTAATTAGTGTATATATACTTGACCACACCGTGCACAATTGTACAGCCATGGCCTATTTTATAATTCTATTCAATTCTATTGTTCTTCTATTTTAATTGAGCTTAAAAATTCCATACAATTTTATTCTACCTTTTTATATCATTCCACCTTTCTGATTGTGGTTGTGGTTGTTTCTCCACCAGGACATGGTGAACCGGCGGATCTCCATGGACATGATGTTGAAGGTGGCTGCTAGCCAGCGCTACAGACAATTCATCTTCCTCACCCCGCAGAGCATGAGGTAAAGTGCTCTACATGTACCTCCTCACCACACAGAGCATGAGGTAAAGTGCTCTACATGTACCTCCTCACCCCGCAGAGCATGAGGTAAAGTGCTCTACATGTACCTCCTCACCACACAGAGCATGAGGTAAAGTGCTCTACATGTACCTCCTCACCACACAGAGCATGAGGTAAAGTGCTCTACATGTACCTCCTCGCCCCACAGAGCATGAGGTAAAGTGCTCTACATGTACCTCCTCACCACACAGAGAGAGCATGAGGTAAAGTGCTCTACATGTACCTCCTCACCACACAGAGCATGAGGTAAAGTGCTCTACATGTACCTCCTCACCCCACAGAGCATGAGGTAAAGTGCTCTACATGTACCTCCTCACCCCACAGAGCATGAGGTAAAGTGCTCTACATGTACCTCCTCACCCCGCAGAGCATGAGGTAAAGTGCTCTACATGTACCTCCTCACCACACAGAGCATGAGGTAAAGTGCTCTACATGTACCTCCTCACCACACAGAGCATGAGGTAAAGTGCTCTACATGTACCTCCTCACCCCACAGAGCATGAGGTAAAGTGCTCTACATGTACCTCCTCACCCCACAGAGCATGAGGTAAAGTGCTCTACATGTACCTCCTCATCCCACAGAGCATGAGGTAAAGTGCTCTACATGTACCTCCTCACCACACAGAGCATGAGGTAAAGTGCTCTACATGTACCTCCTCACCACACAGAGCATGAGGTAAAGTGCTCTACATGTACCTCCTCACCCCACAGAGCATGAGGTAAAGTGCTCTACATGTACCTCCTCACCCCACAGAGCATGAGGTAAAGTGCTCTACATGTACCTCCTCACCCCACAGAGCATGAGGTAAAGTGCTCTACATGTACCTCCTCACCCCGCAGAGCATGAGGTAAAGTGCTCTACATGTACCTCCTCACCCCGCAGAGCATGAGGTAAAGTGCTCTACATGTACCTCCTCACCCCACAGAGCATGAGGTAAAGTGCTCTACATGTACCTCCTCACCACACAGAGAATGAGGTAAAGTGCTCTACATGTACCTCCTCACCACACAGAGCATGAGGTAAAGTGCTCTACATGTACCTCCTCACCACACAGAGCATGAGGTAAAGTGCTCTACATGTACTAGGGCTGCAACTAACGATTATTTTGGTAGTCGACTAATCTGTCGATTCTTTTTTCGATTAGTCGACTAATCTAACGATTATTTTTGTCACACCCTCCATCTCTGCTTCCTGTGGGCGCCGCTCCTTTTCCGGGCTCCGGTGCATGTTTTACCTCGCATGCTCAAGTCTGCACACCTGTGAATGTCACCCTGTTGTCCAGTCCCTCTGCCTTAACAGTTAACTTAACATAACATGATCCCATAGCAAATTAAAATAATGACTCATGAAACATTTGAATTTGGATCTTAACACATTCCCTGCCACGCTTCTATCCATCAATGTATGATCACTGCCACCAGTCTAAGCCTATGGAGATGTTTACCTTCTTTGCAGGGCTATAACTTTTTAAATTGTATTGCTAAATTGACATTACTATGGCCCATTCAACATTGATTATCTATCGTTCACGATGTAGGAACGTTGTACTTTTTCATTTATAGATTCATACGGAAATACCGTCTAGAATATAAATATGTTTTTATCGTTTTCTGCAGTAATTCCTAGAACGCTAGTTATAGGCCTAAACGCATAATATAGATTATCGATTGCAGTTTATTCGTGATGCACGCTATATTAAAAAATCCAACTGAATACGATCCTAAACGTTATGACTCATCATGCGCGGGTTGATTTATTGATCAGTTGGTTTGTAAACAAAGAAATGTACAATCGCCTTGAAAATTACGTCAGCGTCCTCTTACCGTTCGCCGATGAGACTGGATGAAAAAGATCCCACTTATTTGACGGCGATCGACTCGATCCATTTCCGGTTTGTATAATAATAATAAACGCCCAAATCATGTTGATTATTGAGTTATGGCAGCGATCCATGCACGCCAGTGTGTGTCTGTAGTCCCGCAACATTATGTGAGTGCCGGACCAATTTCCCAGATGCACCGAGATCACATGAGATATATTTCCGGTTGTAACTCGCCGATCATCCACCAGGCGGCAGTATTGAAGCGTTGCAGAGTTGTGCAGGCTCCCACTGCATCAGACCAGGCTCTGTGAGGGAATTATGAATAACATGGCGAAAAAATGAAATATGATCTCAATAACGTTGTACGCCGTGGAATGGCAGAATTAGCATGAACTTGAATCACGTTGTACGATGTTTATGGCGCAGGATGTGTTAAGCAACTTGCTTAAATCAAAATGTATTTGAATAACATAAATACAATACAACAATCAATCATAACAAAATAAATTAATTAAATAATACAAATTAAAGTGCAAGTGTTTAAATGTAAACAAAGAAAGAAAATAAGTAGCAGCATCTGCCCCCAGCACCGCGGCTGATGGGGCTGTAACTTGGTCCAGGAGAGTGACTTGGAACAGCTGTAGGGGGAGAGGAGAGGAGGATGACAGATCAGACAGACTTCTAGGTCTTTTGTTTGTTGTGTGTGAGAGGAGTGTGTGTGTATGTGTGAAACTTTATTTTAGATGATGTACTGCATAATGCCATTAACGTTAAACCATGGGAAATCTAGTTGGAACTTGGCTGGCTAGGCTACAGACAGCTCACGTTAGCACAGAGTGTCGTGTTTTTGCAGACTGACTACCTAAGTAAGATTGTGACACACACTGCCACATTGAGTATATGTGTATATAAAAGCAGCAACGCTGTAAGCTTGGCGCTGTTGTTTAGCTAACGTTACATATAACATACTGCAGCCTCGGCATAACTGAAATGGCGTGCAGCAACGCTGTAAGCTTGGTTGGCGCTGTTTAACGTTACATACAACATACCGCAGCCTCTATAAGCCCCAGCAATAGAGTTTGCTTAGCAAGCATTATCCATGAGACGTTCTGTTTTCCAACATGTAAGCTAACGTAAAAAAAATACAATACTATGGCTAACTATGAATGAATGAAAAAGTTTATTTTTGAACATGTAATTCTCCATTTCCTCCAAAAAAATCACGGTATCTTGTTCCGTCAAACCAAACAATCATAACAACACATTAAAAAACATAAAAAAAAGGGGGGGAATTATAAACAAAAGGTCAAGAGCAATGTGTTTGGTTAGCAGACATGTCTTGGTCCCTACCCCCTTACATTTATATTTGTTCTTCCATTAATTTTACTAGATATAACATAATTTAGTATATTACAATATAGAATATACTTTTACTTATATTAAAAACAAAACTTGATTCACCTGATAGCAGTGAATATAGTACAGCACTACATAACACAATATAGCATAACTTTGTTTATCCTCATTACTCATTTCTGTATTTCTCTAATGTGTATCTTTTTAGCTGTTTTTTAAATTGTGCCACATGTTTACTCAGTTTGATGTATTCAGGTAAATTATTCCACAACTTCATTCCACACACCGATGTGTATGCTTTTCAGCGTGGTGTGTACCATTGGTTGTTTAAGATTCCCTCTCCCTCTTAAGTTATATTCTCCTTCCCTGTCTCTGAACCATTTTTGAATGTTGCCTGGGATTAGTTTGTATCTGGCTTTGTATACAATGAGGGCAGTTTTGAAATCCACTAGGTCCATACATTTCAATGCTTGTAGCTTTATAAATAAGTTATTGGTGTGTTCATAATATCCTACATTGTTGATTATTCTTATTGCTTTTTTTTGCATGGTGCATATTGGCTGTAGAGTGCTTTTGTAGGTATTACCCCACACCTCCGCACAGTAGCTCATATATGGTAGGAAGAGTGTACAGTACAGTGTATACAGTGTTTTTTGGTTTAGAATGTGTCTTATCTTGCATAAAACACCAACACTCCGTGCCAATTTAGTCCTGACATATTTAATATGAGGTTTCCAGTTGAGTTTGTGGTCTATTATCACACCCAGAAATGTATTCTCAACCGGTGTATTTACTTGTATATCAGGTTTACCAAATATCATGAATTTGTTTTTTTTTATATTTAATGATAATTTATTTACATCAAACCACACTTTCAACTTGGATAGCTCAGCTGTGACATTTTTTAAAAGCATTTGGAGGTTCTCTCCCTCACAGAAGACATTTGTATCATCAGCAAAAATTACATTTTTCAATATTTAGACGCATTACCTATATTTTCTTTTTTTTGTATTTAATTTTTTTATTATTTTTTAAACATAACATCAAATTAGACACACAAGCATTAACAGTAAACATCCAATGAATGAAATCACCATTTAAATACATGTAATATACAAGATATATACCTAATACTTGCTATCTAATACCCTACATACATATGCTCTCGCTCGCTCCTCCCCCCCGGACCCCCCCTTGGATAATCCATCCATTATCATTTGTTTCTAACCAGGCACTACAATTCATATGCTAGCTTTTATTCTCTCCACCACTTCTAACCAGATTGCAATTTTGGTTTCACTGACACCTAAAATTCTTGCTGTGGATATTTCTAGATAAATCACATCGAGATAGGTAAGAACCCATACCTTCCGGCACATTTTATCCGGTTGAAACCATCGTGATGCTATCAGCTTTTTAGCAGCTGTGATACCGGATAAAACAAGTCTTTTTAGCTGTATAGGGGCTCCATACTGAAAAACATCATTCAGCAGCAATACAGAGGGGTGTACACAGGTATGTTCAGAATTAAGAATTCTGATAATTGCTGGGTCACTTCTTCCCAGAATATCTTAACCGGTGGGCAATCCCAATACATATGCATAAACGTACCCTCATCCCCGTTTGTACATAAGGAACATAGAGAATCTTGTTTAAGTCCCATTCTGCACAATCGTATAGGAGTCAGGTATGTCCTATGAATATAATTAAGATTCATTTGTTGATGGTCCGGGTTGCGTGACGCTATTCGAACGTTTGCCCAGACTTCTTGCCAATCAAAATCTATTTCCAAGTCTGGTATATCCCTCCTCCAGACTGTCTAGGGGAAGGATTTTATACGATGACGTTAGTAAGTGGTGATAAAAATCAGATACGAAGCCTCTCGATGTCTCTCTTTCATAGAAGAATTTGTGATATCTGTGGTGTTCAATTGGTATCCTTAATGGTACTTCATGAGCCTTCAAACATTTCAATAACTGTGCGTAAAAGTAATATGTGGAACTGGTGAGGTTAAATTTGTTATGTATATCATGATAGCTACAAAAACCCCTTTTATTGAAAACATCTCCCAATGTATGTATACCCTGCTTTTCCCATTTAGGGTATCTGATAGGTCGTTTTCCAATAAGGAGTGCATTATTATTGAAAAGGGGAGTATGGCTATGCCATTTTTGTTGGTTAAAATATTTTTTTTGTGTTTCACGCCATTTCCGGATCACATGTGTAATAATGGGGCCAAATTTCAATTTGCATTGCTTAATTGATTATAGTGTAAACTGTCCTGCAGTCTATGTGGTGCTACTACTGTATATTTTCTTCTAAGTTTCTCCAGGATACAGATGCTTGGGAGTCAAACCAGGTTGTCAGTTGTCTTAAAGAGTACGCATTACCTATATCATTTATATACAGTATGAATAGTTTCGGGCCCAGAATTGACCCTTGCGGCACACCACAGATTATGTTTGACTGAGTGGACCTGTACTCCCCCAACTGCACAAACTGTTGTCTTTGTTCTAAGTAACTCTTTAACCATTTGAGCCCTACTCCTCTGATCCCACACCTTTTTTTTAACAATTTTAGTAGCAGAATATCATGATTTATAGTGTCAAACGCCTTCTTCAGATCTATGAAGACCCCTATTGCAAACTTCTTATTATCAATTATGCTAGTCAGTTCTTCTACTAGGTCCATTAGTGCCAATGACGTTGAATGATTCGGATCTTATGGATCTAAATCCATATTGACTGTCTATAAGTAATGCGTGTTCATCAATGAAACTGTCCAATCGTGCAGCAAATAATTTTTCCATTATCTTTGAGAACTGGGAAAGGAGAGAAACCGGCCTGTAATTGGTGAATAGATTTTTCTCAACTGCTTTGAAGATCGGTATCACTTTTGCAGTTTTCATTTTGGTGGGGAAGGCACCCAGTTTGAATGAGAGGTTACAAATATGCACTAAAGGGTCTGCTATGGCTATTATTACTTGTTTAATTAAGGTCATGTCAATGCCGTTCCAATCTGTTGATGTTTTATTCTTAAAATTTTTCACATTATCCATAATTTCATTTTTATCAGTTTTTCTCAAGAAGATAGTACTTGGGTTTAGTTCTTCAAAATAATTAGAAACACATCTCATCAGGCGGTTAGGTGGCCGAGCGGAGATTGCGTTCGTCACCAACCCCGGAGCTGTGAGCTGGATTCGCCTGTTCGAATCCAGCTCACAGCTCCGGGGTTGTCACCAGCTTGGCTGGCCGTCTGCACTAATACAATTGGCTGTATTAGAGGGTGGGAGAAGCTGGCGGGGTGGGTCCGGGTCGTTGTAAACAGCGACTCCTACAGTTCGGTCGGGGCGCCTGCTAAGCGCGGATAGGACTTGAGGGGGATAGTGTGATCCTCCCACACGCTACGCCCTCTCGATGAGAATCCGCGCTGCCAGGTGAAAAGAAGCGGTGATTGGCTGGACGTGTGTCGGAGGAAGCACGTGGTAGCCTCCACTCTCCCAGATGATCTGACTGTGGGGGGTAAGTGCGCAGCGACCAGGAAGGGACTGGGAATGGGCATACGACTAACATTGGGATGGGAGAAAATCGGAGAAAAAAATGGAGGGGGAAAAAGACCAAAAAAAAAAAAAACACATCTCATCCGCCAGTTTGGGCCCCACATTAACAAAGAATCTGTTGAATCCTTCTGCCACCTAATTTTTCTTACTTACTGACTTTCCCTCATCTATAAATTCATCTGGAAAGCCAGAACTAGTTGATTTATTTCTTATAATTGAGTTTAATATATTCCATGTTCCCTTTATGTTATTTAAAATTTTTTCTAATACATTATTATAGTACTCTTTCTTACATTTTCTAACAATATCAGTTAGTTTATTTTTGTATAGTTTATACTTAATTTCTTTCTCTTTATTTCTATGTTTTATAAATTCTCTATAAGGTGTTCTTTTTTTTGCAAGCATTCAACAGACTTCCTGTAATCCAGGGTTTGTCAGATTTCTTTGCATTTGTTCTACTTTGCTGCATTGGACAGCTTCTGTCATATAACAGCAGGAACATATTCAGAAAAGAATCATAAGCAGAATCCACATCTATTGATTCATATACCTTTCTCCAGTCCTGTGATAATAGTTCTTTTCTGAACCTATTTAAAGTGTCCTCCGTTCTTAATCTCCTTTGCATGATTACTTTACTATCAACCACTTTAACATCACAATGATAGACTACAAACACCGGTAAATGGTCACTAATGTCGTTTATTAATAGTCCACTCTATATTATCTATTAAATTATTAGTAGGTATATTATCTATTAATGTTGCTGAGTGACATGTGATTCTACTTGGTTTTGTAATAATAGGATATAGACTCCTACTATACATTGCGCGAATGATGGCGCCGCCCCGTTCGGCTGCCTCTCTGTTCGCTCCGCCGAGACTGTGTTTACTTTTGTTAATATTTATAGTTTTTAGAGTTTTGTGCGTACCAACTGTTGGTGCATTTAATGTATATGACCGTCAGTCACTCATAGACATTGGATTACGGGAAACTTACCAACTGGATTACTCGCTGGATCAGCTTTCGGAACCACATCAATGGCCGGAAGAAATCCTCCGGAGACTAGGACCAGATCCTTTGTTCCCAGAGCCCAGGAAAAGACGTCGAGGAAAAAGGGCTGGAATCCGAAACAGGCTGAGATCCAGACGACACCGTACACCACTTCCCAGTATATTGCTAGCCAATGTACAATCAATAGACAATAAACTGGATGACATCCGAGCAAGGATTCAATATCAAAGAGACGTTAGGGACTGCAATGTCCTTTGCTTCACCGAAACATGGCTAACACCGGAGGTTCCAGATCACGCGATTCAACCAGCGGATCACTTCTTTATCCATAGGAAGGATCGGACACAATCAGAGTCCGGTAAACAACGTGGTGGAGGTATTGCCTTCATGTTTAACAAAAATTGGAGTGATCCAACGAACGTGAAGGAATTATCCAACCACTGCTCCCCAGAACTGGAATATATAACCATCAAGTGTCGTCCTTTCTTCCTCCCGAGGGAGTTAACGGCGATCGTCCTGGTCGGAGTGTATATTCCACCGCAAGCCAACAACAACGCCGCGCTCTCCAGACTCCACGACGAGGTAAATAGTATACAAGCGACGAACGTTAACGCCGCCATTTTAGTACTGGGAGATTTCAATAGCGCCAATCTGAGAAAGGTATTGCCTGATTTCTACCAGCATGTGACTTGCAACACCAGAGGCGGTAACATCCTAGATCACTGTTACACGCAATTTAAAGGTGGCTACAAGGCTCATTCTGATAGTGGCTTTGGCAAGTCAGATCACGCATCCATTTTCCTTACACCAAAGTACAGACAAAGAATTAAAAGTACTCCCGTAGTCTCGCGAGAGGTGCAGAAATGGGATGTGACGTCAGAGGATACGATCCGGTCAGTGTTTCACAACACAGACTGGATTGTGTTCCGCGACACAGATAACATTAATGCCTACACGGAGACAGTGCTGGACTATGTCTGTACTAGGGTGAAAGAAACAATCCCCACTACCAAAATGAAAGTTTACCCAAATCAAAAACCCTGGGTAGACAAATCCGTCCGTGAAGCTCTGAGAGAGCGCACCAAAGCATACAATGACGGCCTAGTGGCAGGCAACATGAATGACCACAAGGTGGCGCGACACAACGTAAGGAGGACAGTGTCAGAGGCCAAACGGCGCTACAGGGATAAAATTGAACTCCAGTTTGAACAAGCTGACTCTAGAGCTATGTGGCAGGGGCTCAAAACGATGACAGACTACAAAGGCGCCTCCCTCAAACTGAACAGTGACATCTCCTTAGCAAACGACCTCAATACCTTCTATGCGAGGTTTGATGCTGGTAATAACAACACCAGCTCACAAGCCTCGGCAATGGGGGGGGGGGGGTCGGCTGCTGATGGAGGCGCAGTGTTCAGGGTAACAGAGCATGAGGTGAGGCGGACCTTTAAAAAAGTGAATATCAGGAAGGCAGCAGGTCCGGACGGCATCCCCGGCCGCGTCCTAAAAGTCTGTGCCGACCAACTGGCCCCAGTATTCACTGACATATTTAACCTGTCCTTAGAACAGGCTGTCATCCCCACCTGCCTGAAGAAGTCCACTATTATCCCTGTACCCAAAAAATCCAAGCCTGCTTGCCTCAACGACTACCGCCCTGTAGCTCTCACCTCCATAGCCATGAAGTGCTTTGAGAAGCTAGTAAAGGGCTACATCTGCTCCTCCCTCCCCATCAACATGGACCCCCTGCAATTTGCATACCGCCCCAACAGGTCCACGGAGGACGCCATATCCCATGTGCTGCACACAGCAGCATCACACCTGGACAAGAGGCAGGGGAACTATGTGAGAATGCTATTCATCGACTACAGCTCGGCATTCAATACCATAGTCCCCTCCATACTCATAGCCAAGCTCAGGGACCTGGGCTTGGGCTATGACCTCTGCCAGTGGGTCTTGGACTTCCTGACTGGCAGACCCCAGGTGGTGAGAGCAGGCAACTGCACCTCCTCATCCATCACCCTCAACATAGGGGCCCCCCAGGGCTGTGTTCTGAGTCCCCTCCTCTACTCCCTGTACACACACGACTGTGTGGCTCAGCGGAGTAGCAATACAATCGTCAAATTTGCTGACGACACAGTGGTGGTGGGCCTGATCTCTGCCAACGACGAGAGGGCCTACCTGGAAGAGGTCAAGGTCCTGGCGGGATGGTGCCAGGAAAACAGCCTCTCCCTGAACGTCAGCAAAACAAAGGAGATGATTGTGGACTTCAGGAGGTCGGGGGTCAAGGACTACAGCCCCCTCAGCATCGACGGGGCACCGGTTGAGAGAGTCAACAGCTTCAAGTACCTCGGAGCCCACATATCCGAGGACTTGACATGGACCATACACATTAACAGTGTGGTGAAGAAGGCACGACAACGCCTCTACTTCCTCAGGCGCCTAAGGAAGTTCCAAGTCAGCCAGAAGATCCTTAAGAACTTCTACTCATGTACAATAGAGAGCATCTTGACCGGCAACATCACCTCCTGGTTTGGGAATAGCACTGCAAAAGACCAAAGCAGACTACAAAGAGTGACACGTTCAGCCGAACGCACAATTGGAGGGGGGCTCCCCACCCTCCAGAACATTTACTACAAGCGTTGCAAGGGGAAGGCTAAGAGAATTATTAAGGACTCGAGCCACCCGAACAACTGCCTCTTTGAACTGCTGCCGTCAGGCAAGCGATACAGGAGTCTCAAGGCGAGCACAGAAAGACTCAGAAGTAGCTTCTATCCCCAGGCCATCAGGCTGCTAAACGAACAATGAATGAACACTACACAACAACAACCACCAAACACACATAGCACACACATCCACACGCACACACTCACTTTAAACAAACACACTGTAGCACCCACTACACACACTTTATAGCACACACCCACTTTAAACAAACACACTGTAGCACCCACTCCCCACACTTTATATTTATGGATGAAGGATTGCACTACAACTCGTACACCTTACTGTAAATTGTACCTAAAATTGTACCTCATCCCATTTCTGCTTTGCACTAGATAGTACTGTACATTAGTACACTGCATAGTATTGTGTATTGTATATTATATGGTAACTCAGAACATTGTACATATGTCTATACCGAACAACTGTGACCTCATTTTCTTCTAAATTCATGCTATATTATGTTATTATGTTATTTGATACTATCTTGTCTAGCACAGTCTCTGGAGCGTAACAGTAAGAAGCATTTTGTATGAAAGTATTCTGTACTTCTGTATGACAACTATTAAAGAACTTGAACTTGAACTTGAACTTGCATCCTTAAATTCTTCTATCAATGATAGTTTGTTAGGATTTAAAAAATCTATATTATAATCACCACAAATAAAAGTAACCTTCTGGTTAGTGTTTGTAATCATACCTTCCATCGTTTCTCTGAATCTTTCTATGCTAGAGCTGGGAGCTCTGTAAATGCAACTGACAATGATATTCTTCCTTTTTCCCATGTCAATTTCAATAGCAATACATTCACATAAATCGTCAATTACCATCGTCATACTTTCAACTATCTTGAACTTTAACCTTCTGTCTACATATAGTCCTACTCATCCTCCCTTTTTATTTACTCTATTCATGTACCGTACTTTTCGCACTATAAGCCGCACCTGACTATAAGCCGCAGCAGCTAAATTGAATGATGTGTACATATATAAGCCGCACTGGACTATAAGCCGCAGGTGTTTTAATGTTTAATTACCATATGCAATTAGCATTGGGACACAATACTGTCGGACAAATAACAAGAATTAACTCATTTACAAGTTGTATTAAGTTTAGCAAATAAGGGAACAGATAAATAACATTTCAATGCAGTCAAAAAAGCAATATTTAGATTTTTACATTTTCTGTAAGGGTTCAGGGTTTAAGCACAGAAGGTGTAACAGAATCACACGCCCAACCATAGTTAGTAGACAACGTTGTCCTAATAAATCAAATGAGTCATATAAATATTCAATCGCAGCAGGGACCTCAACAGGGATCGCACCATTGTGCAGGGCTGGGGGAAAACAGAATCTCGGGTTCCACAGCAAATGTTCAATTGCGGCTATTGACCAAGTCCAAGGTTCCCAATTTTCATTTTCCCAGTGGCTGCTCGTAAATAAGCCTAGTTCGTTATTCTCCCCTGTCAAAGACAGACATACTTGGCATCTCAATTCCACAGTCAACCAGTCCGGAATGTTCTTCATAGTCCCGCATAAAATAATGTTAGCAAGCATGATGGACATTGTTAAGATCATATGTATGGAATAATTGTCTCTCAATGGATGCGCAATTTTCATTTGTAGATGAGAAAATGTAGGTCTCACCATTGTTTGTTGATATGCTGTCACTGGTACTTGTCCAGCTCCTCGATGCTTCTGATGACTAGAACTGTTGCTTGCTCTGGGGTTCCGTTTAGTTTGATGAATATTTTGCAGTTGGATGTCCATGCTGAGTCGATCTTCTTCTCGTATCTGAGTTTTCTGGCTTTGCGGGCGATATCTCCGTTCCTCTTTGTCAGGTGTTCGTTCAAGTACACATTTGCTCCTTGTAGCCGTTGTCCTTGTTTCAGTAGTGCCGTTTTGAATTTTCTGTTTGTGAACCTTAAGATCACAGCTGGTTTGTCCGTTTTAACTCTTCGGGGAAGAAGATGGCATGCCTCCAGGTTGTTGATGTCCAGATTGATCCCACAAGTCTGGAAAAAATCAGCCACCTGTCGCTCCACTGAATTGGAGTCCTGGTCGGTAGTCTTCTCCTCACCTCCATTTCCTCGTAGTGCGCGGGAGTAAGACCTCGGTTTAACATCCAAACCTGATATGATAATGTCATTTATCCTCGAGTATTGTTCAAGGTCACAAACCCGGTTTCACTATCTAAAACTTACCCATGTTCCGAAGCTCCAGGGTGCATTCTTTCTTCTTCTTACCCGGGCCGTTGTCTGACTACAGAATGCAGTCAGACAATGGAAACAATACTGCCCCCAGCACTTCCTGTAGTGCGTTGCAGTTACAAATGAACATTTGCGTCTCTGATTTTTTTATACAACGCATCGGCGCAAAAATTCCCTGTAGATGATTTTTTTATGATCGACATCATCGATTATGTCGACTAATCGTTGCAGCCCTAACATGTACCTCACCCCACAGAGCATGACGTAAAGTGCCCTCTACATGTCGAGACCATCTTTGATTATTGCTACCTGGCGTTACCTGTAACATTTGGTAGATGACGACATAGCAGCTCTAATGTTTGAGCCAAAGAGGATGCCATGCATTTTTTATTGCATCAAGCATGACATAAAGTCCCCCATTAATTTGTGGCTTTTTACTATAACTGAATATGCCATTTTATTGCTCTTAACACTTTCTGTGCCATTAACGTATATATATATATGTGTTTGCTCACCAACCATTGAGTGCCAACTCAACTTATTTAGCAAAATTCACATAGCACTCCATAACTCAGCTTTCAGGAATTAGCCAGGATCACTCTGAAACTATACAATATGCACCACGGGATAACACGCGAACATATACATGAAAAAATTAACTCTTTTTTTGTACATGTTGGATGAGAGATAGTGACTGTTGTAATGGGAAATATTAAAGGACAAAACGATGAGCCGTTTTATAAATCATTCTGAGTCATTATTAATAATAGAAACGTTTATTTCACCGTGGCCACAATGAAAGGACAGTTTACAGACAGATACATCATGTTCACAAATAAGCGTCTGGCCATAAAGTGACCAAGAGGTTTGGGCAGAACATAGTTTAATACACACTTGCAAGACGTAACATTCTACATCAGATATGATGATGAAATGGCGGCTACGTGGTGCAGTGGGCAAGGCGCTCACCTCGAATGCTGGAGACGCTGGGTTCGATCCCAGTGCTCCACATTGCTTTCAGTTTAGCTGGTCGTCCGTACTAATACACATTGGCAGTATTAGGGGGTGGGAAACTGATGGGTGGGGATCGGGCGTTGTGGACAGCGACTCCTACAGGTCGGTTGGTGCGCCTGCGCAGTAGAATCAGGAAGCGATGGGGGCGGCGCCCCTCCAAAGCGCAGACCCCTGACGCTGAAAGATCGTGCCGCGCAGGTGAAAAGATGCGACTGCTGCTACCTCGGGTATCGGAGGGGACTCGTGCTGTGTATGGCTTAGTCCACATTGCAGCCGGCTTGTGGGAGGCAAGAAACAGCGTTCGAGACAAGGGACGGTTGAATTGGACGATACGAAAATTGGGATGGGAGAAAAATAGAAAATGGGAGAAAAAGTGGATAAAAAAAAAGATATGATGAAAGTAAATAAAAATGGTTCCCAGTTACGGGAAGTGATAATAACCTTGCTTTTGCTGGCTGGGGAGATTACCTTGGAGTCTCTTAAAGAGACACACACACATTACATAGCTGGTCACAGTGAACCAGTCAAGCTGTAAAATGATATCTCAACACAAATCTATAATGACATTAGAGCTGCCGCGGTATTGATGTTTTCCTTACCGCACGGATTTGCAAAATATTTCCTACCGCGCGGTTATTACCGCACGCAAAAAAAAAAAAAAAAAAAAAAAAGTTTGAATGCACTTTTTTTTTTTAGTAGTAGTCTACTTTTTATAGCATATAGCCTGCCTCTAGTCTAAATGTCGATCTTTAGAGGATGACTTTGCAGCATGAATATTGTTTGGGATTCGGCAAGCATGCATTAGTTATTGAAAGTGAAACACGGATTCGAAGTTTACCCTCTGGTCGTGCGCCGTTCACTCGGTGTCACGGGCAGGGGTGGTTACCCCCCGACCCTTTCTTATTATTATTACTATAAAGTTACTACTTTATAATAAAGGCATTCGTTTTGTGGCATTACCATTATATAGTTATACGTTCAATAACATCAGCGTATTTACCGGACCATCTCAGTTCCTTTCTTTGCTCAGAGCGTGCTGAGTTGTCCCATTCTGCGGTCTGTTAATAAAGTTTTCAATCAGACAAGTGTATAGAACGAAGGGCTTTTATTATAACATTCGTTGCAGACAGTAAAATCATTATGTCTCGTTTAGTACTCCCGAGGAGCGATGGTGAACCTAAGCAAAACAGAATTGCTCCACCTGCCGGCCAAATCCCCCCCCCTGACCGACCTCTCCATCACAGTCGAGAATGCAGCTGTGACCGCGTCGCCGACCGCCAAGAACCTTGGTGTTGTCCTCGACGACCAGTTGAACTTCTCTGCTCACATCGCAGCGACAACCAGAACCTGCAGATTCCTCCTGAGCAACGTCAGAAGGATACGCCCCTTCCTGACAAAAGAAGCCACCCAACTCCTCGTCCAATCAACAGTCATCTCCCGCCTCGACTACTGCAACGCACTGCTAGCTGGCCTCCCGGCCACTGCCACCAAGCCTCTTCAACTCATTCAAAATGCAGCGGCCCGCCTGATCTCAAACCTACCGAAGTCAGCCCATGTCACCCCACTTCTTAGGGACCTGCACTGGCTCCCCATTGCTGCACGTATCCGCTTCAAGGCCCTCGACCTAGCATACCGTGCGGCAAAGGGAACCGCTCCCGCCTACCTCCGGTCAATGGTCTCTAACTACACACCCTCAAGACCCCTACGCTCTGCGTCTTCTGGCCGCCTCAGATCTACTCCTATCCAAGCTCCCGGAGGGTCATCAAAGAGAAGCCGCCTATTCTCAGTCCTTGCCCCACAATGGTGGAATGAACTACCCATCCCAGTTAGGACAGCCGAATCCCGTCCAATCTTTCGCCGTCGACTAAAGTCTCACTTCTTCAACCATTATCTGAAATGATAAAAAAAAAAAAAAAAAAAATCTAACCCCGACTAACCTTACTGTCATGCACTTGTCCTAATAAACTAACCTACACTGTAACACGCAACACTTTGATGAACATTGTTACTCAGCTGATAGAGTTATACCCTTCTTGCTGTCTTGTCGCACAGAACTTGTAAGTCGCTTTGGATAAAAGCGTCAGCTAAATGACTAAATGTAAATGTAGTCCACTCCGGCGGGGAGTTAAAGCTAACGTTATTAGCCGTATTGTGATGAGCTCTGATCAATGGCTGACATTCAGGATGTAAAAAACTGCAGGACACTCCCAACGTGTGACGCGTCTCTCTTCTGACCAATCAGTGGTCTGCAATGTTTCACGTGACTTTTCTGGTAGCCAATAGGGTCGCTTGGAACCTCGATGGAGGAGTAGGGTATATCTGCAGAGCCGCAAGCCCAACGAGAGGAGGGTACTTCATTATTATTATTATAAAAAACAGCGGTGATGCGGTATTCAGCCTACTCTGCGGTGGCCGTGATGTAACAGCGATACCGCGGTAATCGCGGCAGCTCTAAATGACATGATAATATATTCCACCACACTGTCAAATGAGCCATAGTATTGTCTCCATAGCTATAATATAGAATATATAGATATAGCTCTGCAAACATCGTGACGCACGGTGAAAATAGGCAATGGAAAGCTGCCGCATTGACTACAGGGATGAGGGTAATAGCTGGCACTGAATGAGTTAAAGGACCCTATTTGCGGTCTGTCTACCATGTGCCTGACACACAGAGACCCATCATTTCACTGATCTGTCCAGTGTTGAGCTAGCTCCCTGCATGCTCTCACTGGGCTACATTCATAAATCCTTTACAAAAACAACGATAAAATGTGCTTTTCAGAGACTGGAAGCTCGGGGTGTATTCTCACTAGTCTCAGTTTGCTCTCCTGCATCACCATCCAAACATTCTACATGCTTTACGGCTCGCCCCCCTCCGGTCACAGTGCGTAGTGCGGTCGGCGAAATAGTTCTGTTTCAAATGGAACCGTCTCAACATTCAGATTGCGATGCATTACACAGGAGAGCAAACTGAGAGCGGTAAGAATATACACTCTGAGCTTCCCATCATGGAAAAGCACATTTATGTTGTTTTTGTAAAGGATTTACGATTGCCCATCATTGTCTGCTATTGTAGCCCAGTCAGAGTCTGTATGGAAATTGTAGACCGATCAGGGAAATGATGGTCTCCATGGGTCGGGTGCATGGTAGACGGACCGATTAGGATCTAAGGTCCAAACATAGCAAAGTTATGCTTTAAGTGATGCTATTTCAGCATTTTTACTGTGGCCAAATGGCAGAAGAGTTTAACCATATATCACAGTATCAAATCACATTACTAATGGTATCACAGAGCATTAACCCTTTCACTACCACACTACAGAAGGTTAACCGTTCACTACAGACGGTTACCTGTCTGTAGTGTGGTAGTGAAAAGGTTAACCCTTTGTCATGTGGCAGTGAAAGGGTTAACCTCCTGTATGGTCGCTGTGAAAGGGTTAACCCCTTGGTAGGTGTGGCAGTTAAAGGGGAACACCACCCAATTTCAGAATTCATTCATGTTATTCCTGAGACAGTTGGTGAACATGAACACACCTCTCCCACATCCCAAAACTTGTTATGTCATCAGGTATTAAAGGAACACGCCAACATTATGTGAAATGCACTTCACTGTCTTCTCCAGAGTCAGACAATAAGATGGATACTAATTTCCTCTCCTCTCTTCCTCTACATTCAGTAGAAAGCTCTCCGGTTGCAAGCTAGCCTAGCTTAGCACAAATCAATGGAAGCGGATACGTAACTGCGCTAGCCTAGGCGTTGGCCAATAACACCTTTTCTGGAGTTCTAAGCTAGGCTAGCCACTACACATCTGCTTCCATTAGTTTGTGCTAAGCTAGGCTAGCTTGTAGCCGGATAGCTTTCTACTGAACGTACAGATAGGAAATTGGTGTCCATATTCTTGTCTGACTCTAAATTTGCTTTATAAATACATTCAGTCATCGTTACCCTTTGCTTCTCCTCAGCTCTCTGCCCGTAAACAGCATGATCCGTATCCTGCGTCTCAACGACCCGGACCGCGGCCAGAAAACTCTACCATTTGTACGGCAGGATGGTGAAGCAGAAGATTAGCTTTTTTTTTTCTTTTTTTTCTAACTTTCTTTTTATTGTTTTTCACAATAAGCAAACAATCACAAACAACAAGACATAACAAAAACACAATCCCGGGCTGCATTATTAGTGTCACTTTACAAAAATATACTTTTCACATGCCGAGTTCTCAATTCTCTTACTTTCCCTATAGGTATGGTGAATATTCTTTACAACTATACATCATCCACTGGTTGTCGTAATTAACATATAAAAGTCCCATTTTTCCCAGTACTTCAAACCTTTCTCTTCCTGTAATCTGAGAATAAAAGTAAGTCTTTCCATTGTGTATATTTCGCCTATAATGGCCAACCATTTTTCTTTTGTTGGAGGTTCTTGTTGATACCAGAGACGCGTGATCGCTTTCTTACTTGCTACTAAAAATATTTTTATCAAATATCTGTCTCCTCCTACCAATTCCTCAGGTAAGTTACCCAGGTACAAATAGGAGAAGGTCTCCGGTATCTTGAAATTCAATATAACCTGCATGGTGGAGTGAACATCTTGCCAATAACGTTGAATACCTGGACAATTCCAAAAGATATGAGAGTGGTTTGCCTCCCTCTGGCCGCACTGTCTCCAACATGGTTGCTCTATGCCTACTTGTCGGGAGTTATGAAGAATCTAGTCAAGTTTTTCCAGCAGAATTCTCTCCATGTTTTTGAAATAGTCGAGCTACATTGAGTTCTGCACATGTTCTCCCATTCGTCTTCAGTTATTTCAATGTTTGATTCATTTTCCCAATTTGTCTTAATGTAACTTGTGGAGTCAGTTCTGGCCTGAACAAAGCTATTATATAATTTTGACACAGTTTTACTCATCTTGTCTTTGTATGCCTGAATGAATATCTGAATAACACTGTCTATTGGGGTATTGGGCTCAGACACCTTTACCTCTTTTAGAAAGTACTGGCGTAGTTGTAGGTATCTGAAGAAGTTGTGTTTATCCAAACCGTATGTATCTTTCAAGGTTTGAAAGCTCACAAGTTCTCCATTCTCTACCATTGTGCTGAATGAGGTAATACCTCGGAGAGCCTATTCCTTAAATGTTTGATCATACATTCTTGGTTTAAATCCTAAATCGAAGGCAAACCACCTCAAGATCCTAATCCTTTTTTCTAACTTGAATTGTTTCACAATTTTGAACCATGTCTGTAGGGTGTGTACAATAAATGGGTTTACGTTTCTATGGTCTTGGCCTGCTGTCTATCACCAATTACTGTCTGGAGTGGTATATCAATTGTAGAGGTGGGCATAGATTAATTTTTTTAATCTAGATTAATCTATCTGCAATCCTGGATTTAATCTAGATTAATCTAGATTAAAATGGCTCAAAAAAAAAAAAAAAAAAACTGCAGAAGGCATTCAAAATATGTGTGTTCTACCCAAATAATGACCAGAAGTAAGTCCTTACTTTTTCTTTCCTCTTTATGTTTCTCAGGCCAGGTGGCCCATTACACCATGAGCCCATCTCCCGTTTCCAAAATGCATTACAGACTGTTTGAAAAAGCTGTTTTGCTATGATAATTGGTAATGAAATATCAAAATAATGTTCAATAAGATGTACTTGTGTTTAATAAGTTGTTTTATTCAGAAGTTAACACAAATACATAATATTACCAGTACAGTACAGTATCTAGCACACTCTCAGGAGCAAAACAGAAAGAATCATTTCAAACTTGAACTATGTGACATGGCTTGAATCAACTGCTCCAGTGGAGTTGCTCAGTGGCCAATGGTGTCAACTGTGGTTGTACTGGGCAGCTCCCAGGTGTGAATGGAAAAGAACATCTGTGCTCAGCGAACCTACCCTGGGTAAATAAAGGTAGAAAAAAAGTAAAAAAAAAAAAACATTTTTTATTTTTTTTTATTTTTTAGATTAATGCGTTAATTATATTATCGCGCGATACTAGTATAGCGTTAACGCAGCACGTTAACGCCGTTAACGGCCCAGCTCTCTTCAATGTCCTTCCACTTCGCTTCGTAGTCCCTTTCACACCAACAGACCAAAGGTCTTATTTGCGCTGCATAATAATACTCCTTCAGATTTGGGAGGGACATGCCTCCCTTCTCTTTAGGGAGTTGGAGTGTCCGGAACCTAATTCTCGGGTTTTTCCCGCTCCATATGAATCTAGAAATCATCCTGTCCCACTCGTTAAACTGTTTAGCAGGGATTTCCACCGGCAAGGACTGGAAAAGATATAGCAGTCTAGGGACTACGTTCATTTTTACTGAGTATTCTGGAGGTGAAATCCAGGGGGGCTAATGACCATCTTTCTATATCTTTTTTAATTTCGGTGTTTAGGGGCTGGTAATTTGCTTCATATAATTTTGTTAAGTCCTTAGTCAGCCTTACTCCCAGATATTTTATGGACTTCATGTTCCAATTTAAATTGTAATTCTTTTATTTCTCTTGGGGGGGTATAGTTATATGTAAGTCTGTGTTTTTCCTATATTTAGTTTGTATCCCGAATGTTGACCATAGGTTTCAATAAGGTCCATTAGTCTAGGGAGGCTCAGACTAGGTTTTTTTAAGTAAAGTAAGACATCATCCACGTATAATGCTATCTTATGCTCTGTTTCTTTTATATTAATACCTGTTATATTGGGGTCTTCCCTAATTGCTTGGGCTAGCGGTTTAATGAAAATCGCGAACAGGGCGGGGCTACATGGACATCCTTGGCGTGTACCGCGTTCTAGGGCGATCGGATTTGTTAATCGACCGTTTACTTTTATTCTTGCTGTGGGTCTTGTATATAGTGTTTTAAAACACCTAATTGAATCTTCCTTAAATCCTAACCTTTCTAGTACCAAGAATAAATAGTCCCAGCTCACACAAACGCTTTTTCCGCGTCCAGACTTAATAAGGCAGAATAAACATTGGTTTGTTTAATCTGATTCATAATATGTAGTGTTACGACCCCTGTGAGTCTAAGGGTAAAGGGCTGTAACATAACAGTTGGTTGACAGAAAAGATGGACCAGGTTTGTAAACAACAATGATATTTATTGGTAAATGCAAAGGAAGCACATGTAGCTCAGGGGTGAGCCCAGGCCAAAACAACAAACAAACACCACTATACTCCAAATAAACACAATCTAATCTATGGTAAAAGAGATTACATTACCTAAACTACTCTTACCTAACCAAAACAGGAGAAAACAATGTCCAAAGGAAATGGCAGCTCACCCCATCTGTGCTTCCTGAGAAAGAGAGAAAAACACATTAATTATACAGAAACAAAGGCAAAACATGTACAAAAACAAACTATAACTAACAATGCTCTCTCTGTGGCCATACACACACAAGGAAATTACTACTAAGCACCAAAGGCCAATAAACGAAATGCAATACTGTCAAAGTTACAGGTTTACCAAAAACACAACAGGCCTAGCCTCATGCCAGAGAGAGAGAGAGACTGAAGTGAGAAGCCATGTTTTAACAGGTGTGGGGTGATCCATGATTGGGTGGTGTGGATTGAGTGTTGGAGTCTGGAAAGCCATCCACCAATCGGTGCTGTGTTGCAATAATGGAAGGATTGGCCTGGCAGGGACCAATGGTGAAGGGAACAATGGCTGGAGGGAGGAAACAAAATGGAGAACACACACACATGGAGACACACACTGGGGAATATATACATTGGGATGTAACATGTAGTGTTCGTCTTAAGTTATCCTGGGTTTTCCGACCATATATAAATCCAGTTTGGTCCGTGTTTATTAGGTCTGGCAAAAACTGTTCTAATCTTTTCGTGATAATGGAGGCGTACAGCTTATAATGCAAATTAATGATCGATATTGGTCTAAACGAACTACATAATTCCTTATCTTTACCCTCCTTGGGAAGTACTGTTATAGTCGCCTCCCTCCAGGAGGGAGGGGCGATGCCCTTTCTAAGAGTGTAGTTAAATGAGGCCACCAGCAATGGCATGATCTCCTGGCTAAAAGCTTTGTACCATTCTGCTGGAAGGCCGTCACTACCTGGCGATTTGTGAGCTTTAAGATTAGATATTGTCCTGTCTAACTCCTCTATAGTGATTTCTGCAGTTATAATTTTGTTCTGCATTTTGCCAATTGAGGGCAGGTCAAGAGACCTCAGGAATGCAATAGTGGCTTCACTATCTATTTGTGCTGGTTGTGTATATAGGTTTTTGTAGTATGATTCAAAGGCCTTCTCTATCTTCCAAATTACTGGACACATCTTATTAATTGTATTCTGTTGCTTTTGCAACCTTCTGGCCAATAATCTAGTAGCCTTTGGGCCTGATTCATAATATGTTTGACGTAAAAATGTAGATTTTTTCTCAATGTCGTCCTTATAGACTTCGTCAATACATTTTCTTGTTTCCCTAATTTGCTGTAGCAGCTGACTAGTTGGAGTGTTTTTATGCTGTTGCTCTATAGATGTAAATTTTTGGGTTAGATCCTGATATTTGCGCTCTTTCGTCCTCTTCAGTGTTGCTGTGATGGCAATCATTTTCCCCCTTAGCACGGCTTTTGCAGCATCCCAAACAATCACTGGATTAACCTCACCGTTATCGTTATTCTCTATATATGTTTTTATTTCTGTCCTAATACTTTCACTAATTGTTTTGTTGTTCAATATTCCTGTGTTAAGCCTCCATAGTGTGTTCCTTGGCCTACTATCCAGGTGTAAAGTCATATAGACTGCAGAGTGGTCTGATATGTCAGTAGTTCCCAAAGTACAATCCCTTATCCTATATGTCTATCACCTCTAAACATAAAAAGATAGTCAATTCTTGAATAAACAGAGTGAGGAACAGAATAGTGGGTGTAGTCTCTCTCAGACGGGTGGAGATCTCGCCATACATCAAACATTCTTAAGTCTGTGAGTGAAGCATTCATTATTTTTGTCTGTGGAGTCCTGTTCACCCTATGGCTTGTAGTGTCCAGCTCACGACTAAGAATAGTATTAAAATCTCCCCCACAGATTAGTATCCCCTCAGACTCCGCTGCTATCAGACCAAATATGAATTTATAGAAACATTTGTTGCTCCCCGGTGGGGCATATACATGGAGAGGTTATTTTAATTGACCGTCGGGAGCTATAACTTCAAGCAGCCATCTCGTGTGCCTCCCTACGGAAGCCCCGATTAGCTGTTTTTTTGTTTGCAACAATTCAACAACAACAACGTGTTCAAATAAGTTCCCTGGTTGAAGTTAGAGTATTTTTGCACATGTATGTCACTGTGTGAAAACGATGTTGTCCTCTTTTGTGTTCTTTTTTTAATCTTTTCCCCCCTCCTTTTTCCTCAGTTTTTCTCCCATCCCAATGTTAGTCGTTATGCCAATTCCCAATCCCCTTCCTGGTCGTTGCGCACCTACCTCCTACAGTCTGTCTGGGAGGCGTGAATACTTTCCCTAAGGTGGTTGTCCTTCCGCGTTTGGTTTGCGCGCACTCAACCGATTCATTCAACAGGAAGCGATTTCCGAGTACAATACACCATCACGCCAGAGTGGATAAAGAAATGCTCCAGAAATGAATATGCGTAGGGAAAGGCTTAACGAGTCAGCGTGAGAGCGCACACACAAAAGCACACACGCATGATATCTGGTTTATTAATGCCAAATAATGGACGTTCAGCAGCGTAACCAAGTTGCCCTCTAATTTGCATTTTATCACGACATAGCGTCCTTCCTTATCATTCGTTTCTTTCATAAGTTCAAAATGTAATGAGTTAGGAATTAGTATAGAAACACCTCTTTTATGACCCGATCTAAACGAGCTATAGAACGTATTCCTATATCCATATTTCTTGAGTTTCTCGTGCTCCGTCTGAGAGAGATGCGTTTCTTGTAAAAAGATAATTTGAGCTTTTTCACGTTTCAATTTGGTTATGACTGGGTTAACCAGCCCATTTACATTTATAGATACCACCTTAAAGTTTCTACTCATCTGTGCTTTAACAACTTAAACCTGACACTGTCAACCCGGAATTCACACATTACTAAACATGAACCGTTAGACATATAGAGAACAGGTGTAACATTAACAAAAACAACAATTGGCTTCCAAAAACAGACGTTCGCTGGCCATCCCATGGCTTAGGTCCTGTTGAGGGTGGGGGGATAGGCTCCACTCAAGAAAAAAAAGGAGCTATAAAATAAAAGAGAAAGTGCCTAGTCTACCTACAGCGTGCCTGAGTGACTCTCGTCGGCCTTTCAATAATCAAGTAGAGTCTGTTAAACTATAAAAAGGGAGACTAAGTCATCCAGTCATTTGGGTCAAGGGGCTATTCAGCGTTCACGTGAATAGCTTACAGCTAGTCCGCATTAGATCCAACAAAAACTCGGAACGTCTAACGTTAAGTGAGTAAAAACAGCACAATACAGCCCATAGTCCTTAGACATATTCGGGCAGTTTACTCACGTCACGTTAAATTAACTCACCAGTCTTATTATGCTATGTATTTCTCACCCTGAGATTTATTTGCTGGTGGTACATTGAAAGTCCTGCAGTCTGTTCTTTGCTCGTTGGGCTATTCCTCTCGCTCGCGTCTCCCGGGTGTCTCTCCTTCCTTCCAGCGCGCTGCCACGGTTGTCCTCGCTGTAGTCGCTCGTCCTGGTCTGTTCTAGCAGTACGGTGGGCCGGTTCCTCCACAGCGACTCCTCTCTTCTTCAAGTCCTGTGCGGCTTCCTCGGCGCAGTCATATGTGCGTGTGCCGGAGTCCCAGTGGATTCGGATCTTAGCGAGGGGTGTCTGGAACCGAATCCCTTTTCCTTTCAGTGCCCTTTTAATGCCGCTGTATTCTCTTCTCTTCTGCATCATCGCCGTTGCGTAGTCATGGTCAAACGACAAGCGTCTGCCTTCGATCTCGATCTTCTTCTGCCAGGCTTTACTGATGACCATCTCTTTGGTAGTGAATTGGAGGACGTTTATTATAATCGATCTAGGTGGTGCATCGGGTCCTGGCTTTTGAGCTAATGCTCTGTGGGCCCGCTCGATCTGCAGGTCGGTATCTGTCGGTAGTGAGAGCTCAGCTCTTAGCAGTTTATCAATAAACTCCGGGAGAGAGCAGTCTTTCTCCGTTCCCTCCGGTACGTTATAGATGCGCATATTTGTTCTTCTGGACCTCCCTTCCATGTCCGTTAGCACTTCTTGCATGGCTCTCTGCTGTTCCAAAGACATGAGGAGTGTTTCCTTGACTGTCATATTCCATGTTTCTGTTTCTCTGATGCGTGCCTCCGCCTCGTGTATTCTGGTGCTTTGTGCTTTGGCCTGTAGTGCGTTAGCTCTCAGTTCTTGATTAATTTCCTTTTTAAAATCTTTGATTTCTGTCATCAGTTCTGTCTTTAATTCTTCTTGTGTCGTTTTCAAGTCGTTCTTCTGTTCTGTCTTAAGGTTGCGTATCTCTCTGCTAATGTTGGCTAGTCCCTCTTGAATTGTTTCAATCGTGTTTTCGCCGTTGCCATCTTCACCCATGTTAGTTAGTCTTACTTAGTCCATCTCGCCGTTTTCGTCATCGTTCTCCTGTTTTTTACGATTCCTTCGACTCTTTCGACTCATTGTTTATGTCCTCTCACTCATTTCAGAGTATTTCATTACTGTTTTAGCTTTTCTTTTGAATTTGGAGAGGTTATTTTAATTGACCGTCGGGAGCTATAACTTCAAGCAGCCATCTCGTGTGCCTCTCCCTACGGAAGCCCCGATTAGCTGTTTTTTTGTTTGCAACAATTCAACAACAACAATGTGTTCAAATAAGTTCCCTGGTTGAAGTTAAAGTATTTTTGCACATGTATGTCACTGTGTGAAAATGTTGTTGTCCTCTTTTGTGTTATTTTTTTTATCTTTTCCCCCCTCCTTTTTCCTCAGTTTTTCTCCCATCCCAATGTTAGGTGGTTGTCCTTCCGTGTTCGGTTTGCGCGATCTGATTGGCCACTGACCTACGCTATTACACCCCCCTTGTAATCAGAGAGTCGGCACTGCACTCAACCGATTGATTCAACAGGAAGCGATTTGCGAGTACAACACACCATCACGCCAGAGTGGATAAAGAAATGCTCCAGAAATGAATATGCGTAGGGAAAGGCTTAACGAGTCAGCGCGAGAGCGCACACACAAAAGCACACACGAATGATATCTGATTTATTAATGCCAAGTAAATGATGGATTAGTCAGAAACAATTCATGACAGCTTGTATAGCTCAACTGGTTAGTGCCCTGCCTGTGGACCATGTGGTCCCCGGTTTGAATCTCTTGCTTTCTTTTTATTTTTTTCGTAACGTTAAATAATCTATCCACTCTGGTGTCCCAAAAAGGACAATAACACCACCTTATGCATACTGCACCTTATGTGAATACTGTGATACTGTGAATACTGTATATTTCAGTTGGTTAGATAGTCAATTATATTGACTTATTTGTTTACCCTGCTTGTGTTGTTTTCACTACCTGTGTACCCCCCCCCCCCCATGCTGGCATGATGCCTGAATTACCCCAAGGGGATCAATAAAGGAATATCTTATCTTATCAACCAGAGTGGATAAATTAATTAACGTTACAGAAAAAAAAGAAGTATCCAAGAGATTCAAACCGGGGGCGTAATAGCGTAGGTCAGTGGCCAATCAGATCGCGCAAACCGAACGCGGAAGGACAACCACCTTAGGGAAAGTATTCACGCGTCTGAGAGAGTGGAGGCTATCACATGCTTCCTCCGACACATGTGTAGCCAATCAACCGCTTCTTTTCACCTGGCAGCACGGACTCTCACTGAGAGGGTGTAACGTGTGGAAGGATCACACTACCCCCCCTTAGATCCTTTCCTCGCTGAGCAGGCGCCCCGACCGAACTGTAGGAGTCGCTGTTTACAACGACCAGGACCCACCCACCAGCTTTCCCACTCCTAACACTGCCAATTGTGTTAGTATGAACGACCTGCCAAGCTGGTAGCAACGCCGAGAGCTGGGCTCGAACCCAGCGTCTCCTGCTTTGGTGGCACTCGTAGCCGCCCCTCCTCTTTTGTGTTTTGTTCAATTTTGTTTAATAAATTCCGTTTTCAACTCAATCTTAGCTTGTTTTCCTTTGATGTGATGCTCTATATGTATAGATCCGATGTCCGATGCTGTGTGTGTGTGTATATATAATAATATATACACACACGTCATATATATAATATATATATATCATCAAAGGAGAAACTTCACTTTGTTCCAGAGATATATATATATATAACTGGAACAATCTAATCCAACTTTATTTATAAAGCGCTTTAACAGCCACAGGGGCACAAAGTGCTGTACATAGGGAGCATATTAAAAAACTATAAGCAGCACTAAAAATAGATAAAGGAACAAGAATACTAAAAAGGTAAACATGTGGAACAAAGTGAAGTTTCTCCTTTGATGACCTTTACACAGAATGAAGATAACTCCATATAAGAAAAGGACAAATAAAAATGTAAATGGTGCTGAGAATATAGACCAGACAAGAATCTGGACTTTATCTTTGTATCCAGTTTGTCACCAAAAACAAAAGGTGTTACTTTGGATGTATTCATGTCTAATGACCCGTACATGTCCTTATCTGTAGACTAGAGGGCACAGAAATGCACACTATAGGATACGACTCATTTACTGTAGGACTTGGATAACTGGCCTACTGATGGAAATGAAACGCCTACCTTTGAGAGTTCACTGTAGATGTTTTTTTCTTGATGTGTGGTTTGTAGTAGTTTGTTCTTACTGGCTCAGGAGGTAGACCGATCGTCTGGTCATTGGAAGGTTGCCGGTTCGATTCCCGCTCCTCCCGGGAAGCGTGTCGAAGTGTCCTTGAGCAAGACCCCCTAACTGCTCCTGATGAGCAGGTTGACACCTTGCATGGTTGCCTCTGCCGTGTGAGTGAATGTGAGGAACGGAATTTTGTAAAGCGCTTTGGATAAAAGCACTATAAAATGCACCATTTACTGTCCAGCTGAGCAGATGCCTGTTCTCCTCACTGCTGTCCAAGAAGCACACAGCACACCGTGTCAAACAGAGACCACTAGGTGAGACTGTCTCACTATGTCTGTCTTCTGGCCTCAGCTAGAGCCAAACAAAACCAATGAGGTTACAGTATTTCTTTGGAAGCAAATGAGTGACAGAAGTATTTGAATTTTATCAGACACCGAATTTATAGCATTGAAAATAATTTCTTTGAAAACATGTATCTGAATTTTTTTCAGACACTGAATTTATAGCATTGAAAATAATTACTTTGTAAATCATGTATCAGATTTTTTTGCTCCGAATTGTGAAATAAAAATTCAGTGTTTTAAAATTCAATGTAAAAAATTCGAATGCATAATAAAATTCAATGTAAAAAATTATATACATAATTGCGGTGTATAAAATTCTATGTAAAAAATGTGATGCATAATTGCGGTGTATAGAATTCGATGTAAAAAACCATCATCCGGGCTACCCAGACAGGATAAGCAATCGAGCCTGGATGCAATCGAACTGACTTCTGGCCTATCACTGCACGGCTTTGTCAGTCATGTGATCACACCAACCCGGAAGAAATATGGCGGTATATATACATACGGTGGGGAGAGAATATATACATACGGTGGGGAGGAGACTGTACATTAGGAGGGGGTGGGTGGGTGGGAGAGAAATATACATACGGTGGGGAGGAGACTGTGGGTGGGTGGGAGAGAAATATACATATGGTGGGAAGAGAATATATACATACGGTGGGGAGGAGACTGTCTATTATATGTATATTTCTCTCCCACCCACCCCCTCCTAATGTACAGTCTCCTCCCCACCGTATGTATATTTCTCTCCCACCCACCCCTTCCTAATGTACAGTCTCCTCCCCACCGTATGTATATATTCTCTCCCCGCCATATGTATATTTCTCTCCCACCCCCTCCTAATGTACAGTCTCCTCGCCACCGCGTCAAATGCCCCCCACCCAAACCCACCCCACCTACCCAACCTCCTCCAATGTACATTTTCTACGTCAAATGTATATACACTCTTTTCTGGACACTTTTTGTATCACAAACAGTACTGTATTTGCAAATCTGGTATGTCATAAATGTATAGATGTAGCAGTACTGTCTATCTGTATGTCATGTGTGTCATATATGTTATGATGAATTGAAAATGGGGGACCCTGATGTAAACAAGACGAAAGTCTTTCTCTGGTCTGCATCCCCTTAACAGCTGTACTGTACTGTACCCATTCTGCAATCTGTTAATAAAGTTTTCAATCAAAACCGTATGTATATATTCTCTCCTGTTAGGGATTAGCCTATCCCTGGTCGTGAGTTCTTAATTGATTTAGTTGTGGACCAGTCGGCCGAAAGACGAAGCGGAAGACGAGTATTTCTCAAACGGAGCTTTTATTCATCAGAGAAGAAGACAGTCAGTCACCCCGCGCGGGCACATCACCAGTAGACAAAAGAGGCAGAATGTCCATATTACATGTCACTTTATACACTCTTGAGAAAGGGGAGGGGGGTGTGTGTATGTCTCTGTGTGTGTATGTATGGGTGTTTGTGTGGTGTGTGCTTGTGTGTGTGTGTGTGTGTGTGTGTGTGTGTGCTTGGTCAGAAGAAGGGGGGCTAATTGCTTCCAGATGTAGAAGACCCCTATTCTTGAACAACATCTCCATAACTCCTCATGGGCGACAGCTGGGTGTGCGTGTGTGTACGTGAGTGTGTGTGCGTGTGTGCGTGTGCACGTGAGTGCGTGTGCGCGTGAGTGTGTGAGGAGGGAGCCGGCCCTGTGTGTGTGTGGGTGTGTGTGAGGCCGGATGTAGGGAGACAAAGAGCCTGGCCCCAACAAGGCATGCACATCATGGAGAGATAATGGGAGCTCAGATATATAAGATATTAGACATCAGATCAATGAACTAAAACTATCACTCCCCACCACGGTGGTGTAGTGGTTAACACTGTCGCCTCACAGCAAGAAGGTCCAGGGTTCGATTCCTGCTTGGGGACCAGGTTTCCATGATGCCAGGTACCCAGGTGGGGTATCTCCCAGGCCTTTCTGTGTGGAGTTTGCATGTTCTCCCCGTGCTCGCAAGGGTTTCCCCCCGATAAGATAAACCCAATGGAAAAACATGCACAACACCAG
Source organism: Notolepis coatsorum (assembly GCF_963971535.1). Classification (NCBI taxonomy): domain Eukaryota; kingdom Metazoa; phylum Chordata; class Actinopteri; order Aulopiformes; family Paralepididae; genus Notolepis; species Notolepis coatsorum. The sequence continues at coordinate 21,077,051 of NC_140174.1, read as the reverse complement.
ATCGGACGATGGGATGGGTTAATCGCAGAGACGAATCGCATCGGCGATCCTACAAAGACAATGCATGCCTGTGTGTTCCGGTGTGTGTGTGTGTGTTGAGGATAATTGCCTGCCAATTAAAGACCTCCGAACAGGTCCTGCATTATTATTATTATTATTATTATTATTATTATTATTATTATTATTATTATTATTATTATTATTATTATTATTATTATTATTATTATTATTATTATTATTATTATTATTATTATATTTCTCTCCCACCCACCCACCCCCTCCTAATGTACAGTCTCCTCCCCACCGTATGTATATATTCTCTCCCCACCGTATGTATATATACCGCCATCTTTCTTCCGGGTTGGTGTGACTATGGGTGTGATCACATGACTGACAAAGCCGTGCAGTGATAGGCCAGAAGTCAGTTCGATTGCATCCAGGCTCGATTGCTTATCCTGTCTGGGTAGCCCGGATGATGGTTTTTTACATCAAATTCTATACACCGCAATTATGCATCGAATTTTTTACATAGAATTTTATACACCGCAATTATGCATCGAATTTTTTACATTGAATTTTAAACACTGAATTTTTATTTCACATACGTAAATTCGGAGCAAAAAAATTCAGATACATGATTTTCAAAGTAATTATTTTCAATGCTATAAATTCGGTGTCTGAAGAAAATTCAGATACATGTTTTCAAAGTAATTATTTTCAATGCCATAAATTCGGTGTCTGAAAAAATTCAGATACATGTTTTCAAAGTAATTATTTTCAATGCTATAAATTCAGTGTCTGATAAAATTCAAATACTTCTGTCACTCATTTGCTTCCATATTTTTCTTTATTGTTTTCTTTTCTTTGCCGAGTTCTTGCCTTATCCGCTCCAGTTGCTGGGTTGTACAGTAGGTGGCGGTATGCACCGTTCTGTGGTTGCGACCCGCCATTAACTCCAAAGAAGAAGAAGAAGAAGACACACGCATCGATGCCTCGCTTCAAATGACACATATTCACTAGGTTCATGTCTTGTCGACCTCTCCGTTTTGTTAAGGTAAAATCTACTTTTCATTTACTGACCGCACATCTGATCTGTTGGGCGTTTCTCCCACTTGTCCATACAGACTGGGCCTTGACCAGAGCTAACTGGACCAGCTAACACAGCTAAACTGCTATGCTATGCTAATGCTATACAACGCCACTACCACGTTATGAGTTTGAGAGAATATAAGTTACATAGTGACGTTAGGCCAGAAACTGGTGCGACTCTATGTATAGAGAGAGAAATGTGCGTTTATTCAGCTTGTTACTAATAATGACAAAACATCTCAATTCTCAACTGTTAAGCGTTTCAGGCACTGTTTCGGCTATACTTGAGATATATGCTATGCTAATGCTTCTAGGATGAGGTTGGGATGGAGGCGGTGAAGCCTGAAAAGTGGCTAGACAATTATTTTCGTTTCCATGTACATTCCGAATGCATTTTTTCATAGACAATATCATCATTTATGATGAATTGAAAATGGGGGACCCTGATGTAAACAAGACGAAAGTCTTTCTCTGGTCTGCATCCCCTTAACAATTGTATGTATTGAGCTGTACTGTACTGTACCCATTCTGCAATCTGTTAATAAAGTTTTCAATCAATCAATCATGGAAATTGGGTTAAAAGTTCTCTACAAGATATCCTGCCTGCTGGTTGTGGTGGTGAATACGCATTATGTTTGTCTCAAGGCTCTGTACCATTATTACTATCTAAAATGTAATAATTTTGGAATATTACTGTAATGAGCTGTATGTGTATGATCCAAGCGTCCTATGATCCTCATAGGAGCATAACAGAAAAAAGCATTCCATGTGAAGGTATTCTGTATTTTTGCTTGTCAACTAATAAAGAAACTTGAACTTGAATTTTGTCAGGGGCCATAATCTATGGAAATGACAAAAAAAAGAAATGTAAAATTAGTTGCATAGACAAAATCTCTCTGAAATTGACATCAGGGCCGTAGCCAGGGTTTAATAATTAGGGAAGTCCATTTATTTTTTTGGCCCAGACCGGCCCACTATAATCGGTCGGACACCACCCACCAGTACACCATCCTTGCGTTTCCCTTAAATATGCGTACCTACTGTACTATTCCCCCAACCCACTACAAAGCTGGGTAGTAACTAAGTGCCATGGACAAGTGTACCAGTGCAAGTGGACCAGTGTACTCACTCGCTCTTGGCTGAATCTTGTTTTGGGTGGTGATGTAAAAACACCTGCATCATAGCAGGCTCAGGATGGGCAAAGTAGTCTATACAGCCTGTTCATCCCTGCCTATCCTCCACAACCGGGCTTGACTAGACATAAGGAGAGAGAGATGATTACAATGAACTGGTACATTCAGGTCCAGAATTGTTGGAATTCCCTGACAAATATGTGCAAAAAGCTGTACAATTTAAACAATACCATACTGGTAATGAGCAAATAGTTGTTTATTCAATGAATGCATGGAGCTGTTCCATCTTATTTCATTTGATACTAACTTCAGTTATTTCAAGTATTCAAATATCAATGATGAATATTGCATAAGGTTTACACAGTTAATAGATCACCTTCTTGTTTTATATTCATGTTCAGAGAGGAGTAATAGTTAGATCTTTGTATGTGATTTATATCGCAATTAAATCAATGGTGTGTTTGTTTGGGGAGTTTGACCTACAGTTAATGTGCCTACCACGTGAAGGTGCATGATCAATGGACAGCACAAAAACAATTTGTGTAGGTGGAGACTAGAACTACCACAGATAGTAATAAGTTATTAACCTGTTAAGCTGTAGGAATATTTCGCCTAAAGGTACATGCCTAAGTAAATGGAAGATTGCTCCACAATTTGCATGTTCTTGGTATCTAGGAACATCTAGGGACCTGGGGGTATGTATTTCCAGTGTCAGAAATATTGTGTCTGTTAGGCTGAGTAAATTGTAATGAAGAAAAGGAGAATATAAATGATAATTTATATATATATATATATATATATGAATAATACCATGTTAAATCTGCGGGGTACGAGAAAATGCTCACTGAGCTCATTCACCACCTTCTAAGCAAATGAATAAAGGGAAGATGATTAAACAGAAGGATTTGTAGATACAGTAATTAATGATGATTGATTTTAATTATAAATTCATATTTGACCTTGAACTTGACCTTGACCTTATTATGGTCAAATCATATATCTATGGATAGGGAAAATGCTCCTCTTTCCAATGGCAGGGTTGAATCTGGATTTAGTCATTTCCTTGCGGTTTTTACGATAATTAGCATTTTCCGATAAATTCGTATTTCCGATAAAATCGTATAAAACATTGGTAAAAATGAAAATATACACTTTGACTACTGTTTTTGATAGGGGGCCCACATGATAGGGGGCCCACATGTGGACGATTCTTTGCCGACCTCTAGTGGCTCGGGTGTGCATTTCTTTTAATAAAATATATAGATGGAATTAAAGCCTATTTGTTGCCTGTCGATTGCCCTTTCAGGTGACAAAATCCGTTACATGCCGATATGTGAGGCGTGCCCCAAAGTACGCAAAAGTACACATTAGCACCCCCAACTCCCGGGGCTCTAGCTCCGTCAATCATTTGGCGATCTCGAAAATCTTTGCACAGGGTTGTAGCCAATGAGTGTGGCTTTCCAATCATACTCCATGATATGATAATTGGGGATCTAATACGGTCTCTATTGATCGATTTATGATAAAGAAAAGCAGGGTCCCCCTATAGGCGGACCTTAAGGCTTAAAGACCAACTTGCAGGTTGTATTTTTGTTCAATAAACAATGTGACTAGGCCAACGCTGACTTTCATGAAGAGGAAAAAAAGATTGTCGAAATTGACCCAGTTTTAGCGTTTTTATCAAACATTTTTTGTCGACCAAACCACAAGCTCCACGCACATGCATATTTTAATGCATGGTTCAATAACGTGCGTGTGTCATCTTAATGCTAACGTCACATCAGGTGCAGGGCAGCGAGGGGCTCTGAGAGTCACACAGCTAGTGGCAGGAAGCAGAGAGCCTTGCTACTACTAGCCGAGGAGTGATGAATGAAAATGTATGTTTCACCTAACATTGCTCCGTGATCATAGCCATTCATCTCTAAAGCTAACCACTATTTGTAACAGCCACAACCACGTTACCATATTTGTAATAATGTAAATCATTGTGTCGTTGTACATATTGTGTATACAACGTTAGTAGCTAACGTAGCTTAGCTTAGCTTGGTAGCCGCCATTCTCGAAACTCCTAACAATGCCCGATTTTAAAATGGTTCTCTCCTCTTTGTATACCTTTGTCCTCACAAGTATTCTGCCAGGGAACTTATGGACACGACAATAGTAGTAGTTATACGGTGTTTGATCATTGTGTCGTTGTACATATGCACAGAGTGCAGCTAAAGGGGCTATCGTATCAACATGCCGCGACGTGTAGCTTGCTAGCCGGCATGATGTGTGTGCAGTGCTTTGCCCCACAGGTCTGAGAAGAGGACCTGCACATTTTACTCGTTCCCAAAACTCTTTTACATGCACGACAGTAGACATAATGCTAACGTTAGCGGGGTAACGTTAGCCAGAGCTATATAGCCAGCTTGATACTATGACCTGGGGATAAGGCGACAGCCCACAGACCAGTAGCGCTGCTGTACTGAACAACAGGCTGCCTAGTGGTAAATGTAGTTCTTTTTTTACGACATTAAAAACCTTATAACTACCTTGTTTCAACCAGTTGTAGCTGGTCCATCAAAGTCTCCGACGATTAAACCCATTTGCATCTTGTAAGGCATTCATTTGGATCAAGCAAATAGCTTTCTGCACTCGTCAAACTCCATTGTAGTGGATCAGAAGTAGGGAAAGTTGTACCTGGAGTGACGTCACGGCCCTGCTAGCATCTGATAAGCTTTTAGATTTGCTCGTGCATGTTATTCGTGCGTGGACCTTTTTTAACCCTTTCTGAGTGGCATTTCCGGCGTCAAATGGAAAAAAATAAATAATGAAATTAGATACCAATGATGTAAACTACCCATAATTGAAGAGTAGGGTTTAACCTGCAAGTTGGCCTTTAACAGGTTGAGTAAGTAATCCATACCATATATATCCTAATAGTTACCTTATTACCATACTTGGCTGAAAATAAACTTTGCTGCCTGTTGTGATGTGTTTTTCCCTGTAGGCTAATACATAAGTAGGCATACATTTTTGCAGTTGAGCAAAAATTTGCAGTCGAGTAGGCTATATGTGCTGTGTTTTTATGTCTTCCATCGAGGACCACCTTGGAAATACGTGTTTTAATGAATGCTTTTAGGTGATATCCTCAGGAATACAAATTGGTCAAGATAATTTGTTTTTATGATGTGTTTTTAATTTCCAAATAAATCTAATCAAATCAAGAAAGCAGTTTTTGCAGTTGAGCTACAGGTGTTGTATATTATACAGCCTTTTCATGCATCTTTATCAAGGGAACCCTTATCCTAATGATTTAAAAAATAATATTATGATGATACGATATGGACCTAGTAGTTAAGTCATCTGTGGCACTTCATTTCTCAATGGATTTGTCATCTAGGAGGGTTAATAAACTAATTTAGCCGGGGTGTATTTTTTTAAAAGGCAGGGAACATTTGTGAGAGACCAAAATCCAAAATCGCTGCAGTCATGTACCAGCCCCCTCTGTCATGTACCAGCCAGGCCCCTCTCAGTCATGTACCAGCCCCCTCTCAGTCATGTACCACAGCCCCCTCTCAGTCATGTATACCAGCCCCCTCTCAGTCATGTACCAGCCCCCTCTCAGTCATGTACCACAGCCCCCTCTCAGTCATGTACCACAGCCCCCTCTCAGTCATGTACCACAGCCCCATCTCAGTCATGTACCACAGCCCCATCTCAGTCATGTACCACAGCCCCATCTCAGTCATGTACCACAGCCCCATCTCAGTCATGTACCAGTCCCCCTCTCAGTCATTTATACCAGCCCCCTTCTCAGTCATGTACCAGCCCCCTCTCAGTCATGTATACCAGCCCCCTCTCAGTCATGTACTAATTTCTTTTTTTTTATAAATATATATATATTTTTAATAGTTACAAATAGTTACAAATAGTTACCACACAATAGTTACCTCATAGCTGGCTACGGCCATGATTGACATGTACACTAGCCCCTTTTGGGACTGTGATGCACCGAGTGAATACAGTCCCTTATGCCACCATGTAAGGTCTTATCAAAACGCTCCTCGGACATTTCAAAGGTACTCGCAGTTGCACGAGGGTTTCGGACAGATAAACGCTAGGGTTTGAAAGCTCGGCGTTGCTAATAAACATAAAAAATATTTTCTATAAACTAGTCAACACAGCTTTATTTCCGGCTGTGGGTGCCTGATGCGCCTGTGCTGTGATCACAGCACAGGTGCATCAGGCACCCACAGCCGGAAATAAAGCCGTTTTGAGCCGTGTTGACCAGTTTATAAAAATTATTTAATTGTTTATATTTATTGTTTAGAAGAGAGCTGCTATTGGTCGAGCGCAAGATACGTGACCGAGGTGGGAATGAGAATCATTTTCTAGCCACTTCTCAGGCTTCACCTTATGGCCTAAAAGCATGTTAAATGCATTTGACCCATTGCGAGAAAAGAAAAAAGCAGGGACTTATTTCGGGACCAAATAGGCGGACTCTGCTGTTATGTCTACACACACGGATGTTCCACATGCTACTGCTGTTGTTGTTGAGCGTATGAGACTCGCCACAGGATTTTCAAAATAAGAGTATGATATGAACAGATCTTTTTACGCTGCATCGATCCTATTGGATCGTTGATAATTAGATCGATGTATCGATCTGGATCGATGTATCGTCCCACCCCTAGATCCTAATATAAAAATCTGATTTTATATGTCTGCACTTCATGTGCTAATTTTATGCCTGTCTTTTTCTGTTGTAAAGCACTTTGAGCTGACATTTTTGAATGAAAGGTGCTATACAAATAACGTTTATTATTATTATCCGTCTATATATACACCCATGTGTTTTTCAGTTCTCATGAACATCTTCCTGTCAGCCTCCAATTTGTTAGCATTGGAAAAGAGCGCTACCTGTATAGCTGGTTAATGGCTGGTAGTTCTTGCTTGGCTTCCTTTGTTCCTGATGAATTTCAACTGAAAAGTTAGACATTTGTTTGTTAGGATGAATGTAAAATGTACTGATATTTTTTTCCTTACTTTCCCCCAGGATTGGTCTGAATATGACCAGCCCTCATAGACTCTCACACTTTGTTTTGAGAGAACTGTCTGTCTATTTGGTGGACTGCATGAAACCATCACAGCTGGACCAGGAGAAGAGCGGTTTGGACTGCATGGAAACAAGTATGTAAATGTTGACTCTAATCTTTTTTTTGTATTAACTTTTTCTCCTCCCTTTTTCTGTATTTTTCTCCCATCCCAATTTTAGTCGTTATGCCAATTCCCCCCTTCCCTTCCTGGTTGTTGTGCACATTTGCCCCCCACTTGCCGGTCTAGGGAGCCCTGAAGTCTATCACATGCTTCCTCCGACACATGTGGAGACAGCCAGCCGCTTCTTTTCACCTGACAGCGAGGACTCTCACTGGGGAGGTGTAATGCGTGGGAGGATCACACTACCCTCCCCAGTTGCCTCCCTCGCTGTGCAGGTGCCTTGACCGACCTGTAGGAGTCGCTGTTTACCAGGACCCACCCCACCGGCTTTCCCACCCACTGCCACTGCCAATTGCGTCAGCATGGACGACTGACCAAGCTGGAGGTACCGCTGGCAGTTGGATTCGATCCCACTGTCTCTGTGGTGGTAGACAGACGCTTAGTCTGCTGCACTACCCGGGCACCATGATGACTCTAATCTGTAAACATTGTGACTTTATAAGGGTTGACTTTAATCTGTAAACATTACATTTACATTTTGTCATTTAGGTGACGCTTTTATCCAAAGCGATTTACACATTTTGTACGATAAGTCCGCAGGAAGGGTACAACAGCTGAGTTGAGTGCTACAGTGTTGAGTGCTACAGTGTAGGTTAGTATTAGGACGAGTGCATGACAGTAAGAAGGTTCGTTTTTTTTCATTTCAGATATTGATCTTTAGTCGATGGCGAAATATTGGCCAGGTTTCGGCTGTCCTAACTGTGGTGGGAAGTAGAGGTGTCCCCGAAGCCTGTTTTTAGGATTCGAACTTCGGCAGGGTTTTTCGAATGGTTGTTCGAACCATCGTTTTTTCATTAATTAATTGAATCATTATATATCCTACGGGGGGCGACATTGCATAGTCTATTGGTGAAAAAAAGGTTGTTTCCAGTGGTGGCTGGTGAAAAATATTCTAAGTGGGGCTGTGCCATATTCACTCGGTTTCAGTAACCACAGTATATAACCAGACCTGCAAACTGATAAGAGGTGAAAAAAGGTGACATGTTTGTAAAGGGGTATGTGGGGGCATTGCTCCCCAGAAGAAAATCATTGTGATTTTAACATGTAAACGAAGCACTCTGAGAAGAAAATAAAGAGAAAAGACACCCCGTATCCAGGTCTGACAGCACTACAATTACATTTTCATATCATGATATCATAACGCAGAGGCTGAGACTCACTTTTTTTGCTGCCGGTAGAACATAATCCATTATAAGAAAGGAACTGTACTTACAGTAGATTTCATTCACGGTTCTTGCTGCACGCCTGGTGATACTAAATCCAAATTGAACCATTATCGGACAAGAACCGAGAATAGGCGGTTTCCCTTTGATGACCCTCCCCGAGCTAGGATAGGAGTAGGTCTGAGGTGGGCAGAAGATGCAGAGCGTAGGGTCTTGAGGGTGTGTAGTTAGAGACCATTGACCAGAGGTAGGAGGGAGCCGTTCCCTTCGCCGAACGATATGCCAGGTTAAGGTAGGGCTGGGCGATATGACCAAAAACGTTATCGCGATAAAATTATAAAATTATTTTCATATAATTCGATATCGATAATTATCGTCGATATAATGTCCGTCAAGTTTAATTAACTTCTTATGCTGCTGCGAATGTCTCAAGTCGAGTTGATGTCGTCATCAGTCTGCGCACGTTAGCCGACAAGCGGAGTATCTCATGACAATAAATATGACACTAAAATACTCTCTTCCACCACAATATATTGAAACGACGTCCACTGTATATCCCACACTACCATAAACGTGGCCTCAGAATTCAAAACACACACATACTCGGCACGTAAATATATAAAACAGTGCCGTGCAAGCTAGTTATCCTAGCCAGCCTGTTGGTTCTAAGCGGAGTATTCCATGACAATGTGCTAAATATGACACTAAAATACTCTCTTCCGCCACAATATATTGAAACGGCGTCCACTGTATATCCCACACTACCATAAACGTGGCCTCAGAATTCAAAACACACACATACTCGGCACGTAAATATATAAAACAATGCCGTGCAAGCTAATTAGCCTAGCAAGCCTTGTTGTTGAGTGAGTCCTACCTCCTTCCGGGTCTCGGCCATCTCCTTCACTGATTGGTTGTTAGCTGTTGTGCGTAAGTACGTCATCACGTAACGCTGGTTGTTGTTAGTGAGTGTGTTGAGCCGAGGCTGAACGGAGCCAAGCTTGGAAAATCGATATATCGAAACTTTGCGACCACGTTTCATGTTTATTTCGAGGAAATAATTTATCGCGATAGTTATCGTTATCGTTTTATCGCCCAGCCCTAGGTTGAGGGCCTTGAAGCAGATTCGTGCGGCAATGGGGAGCCAGTGCAGGTCCCTAAGAAATGGGGTGACATGGGCTGACTTTGGTAAGTTTGATTGAGATCAGGCGGCATTCTGAATGAGTTGAAGAGGCTTGGTGGCAGTGGTCAGAAGGCCAGCAAGCAGTGTGTTGCAGTAGTCGAGGCGGGAGATGGACTGTTGATTGGACGAGGGAGGAGTTGGGTGGCTTCTTTTGTCAGGAAGGGGCGGATCCTTCTGATGTTGCTCAGGAGGAATCTGCAGGTTCTGGTTGTTGCTGCAATGTGAGTGGAGAAGTTCAGCTACATTCTCCACTGTGATGGAAAGGTCAGTTAGGGGGGAGGATTTGGCATTATGACTTTAGTCTGACTTTATAAATTTTGACTTTAATCTGTAAACATTCTGACTTTATTCTGACTTTATAAATGTTGACTTAATCTCTAAACATTGTGACTTTATTCTGACTTTATAAATGTTGACTTTAATCTCTAAACATTGTGACTTTATTCTGACTTTATAAATGTTGACTTCAATCTGTAAACAGTATGACTTTATAAGTGTTGACTTTAATCTCTAAACATTCTGATGTTATTCTGACTATACATTTTACTTCAATCTGTAAACATTATGACTTTAAGTGTTGACTTCGATCTGTAAACATTATGACTATAAATGTTGACTTTAATCTGTAAACATGACTTTAGTCTGATTTTATAAATGTTCACTTTAACTCATTCAGCGCCAATCACGAGAAAAGTCAGGTTTTAATCGTTATTTCTTCTTTCTTCTTTTATTAGCTATAATAATAATAACAATAATAATAATAATAATAATAATAATAATAATAATAATAATAATAATTTCAATTTGTACCGCACTTTATATTTGTGAAAATCTCAAAGTGCTACAGGAGATAAAGATAAAAAGTTAAATGAATAAAAACAATTAAAATTAATAAAACAACCAATGAAATGGAAGAACATGAAAATAAAAAATAATAATAATAAAATTAATAGAAGTAAAAATAAAAGTAAAAGAATAATTCAGGCAAATGCCTTGTTAAAAATAAATGTTTTTAGGCCCCTTTTAAAAACCTCAACGGACTGTGGTGCTCTCAGATGGTCGGGTAAAGCATTCCACAGCTGAGGAGCAACTGAGCAGAAGGCCCGGTCACCCATGATGCAAAAGTGTGTCCTGTCGTGGAGGTCGGGGGAGCGATGAGCTCCTTTAGATAGGAGGGGGCGTTGCTGTGGATGCACTGATGGGTGAGGAGGGAGACCTTGTATTCAATCCTGGAGGAGACAGGGAGCCAGTGTAGGGAGTGGAGTATGGGTGTGATGTGATCATATTTCTGCACTCTCATCAGGATCCTAGCAGCACAGTTCTGAATGTGTTGGAGCTTCTGGATGCTCTTGCTAGGGATCCCGATGAGCAGTGCGTTGCAGTAGTCAAGCCTTGAGGAGACAAAGGTGTAAACGAGCTTTTCCGCATCTGGCAGAGTGAGTGTGGGACGGAGTCTTGCTATGTTTCTAAGGTGGAAGAATGAGGTTTTGCACAGATGCTTAATGTGGGAGTCAAAGGTCAGGTGGGGGTCCATTTTTATGCCCAGGTATCCATTCATTTTTCATCCATCCAGCCTGATGTTATCATTGGGAATGGGTCTGAGCTCGCAAAAGGGCAAATACCGCTGCCTACGCCTTCCAGCTGGTATTGCACAGTGGGGGGGGGGGGGGGGTAGTTTGTTTATGCTTTGATGGCCAGTAACGGCATTCGTGTTGAACACGACACACGCTGATTAGCTGGATCGATATGAAAACATTGTTGGATCAAGCTGACATTTATGTCAGATAGTCCTTACCTTTGATCAGGGGGTTATTTCAAAAAGATTATTACAATTGTCTGATCGCGATTTCCAGTATTGGTGTCCATCTGGTCTCGGACATAATTTGGCACAATTTATGGATCGAGTGTGCCAGATGAGTTTCAAAGTGGTCGGATGAAGCTATTTACTCGGCTCCGTCTAAATTTAGCGCCCAGAGGGATTTAAGTGTAACACAGGGTGAGATATAAGGTTTCAAAGGGTGGGTGACACTGCCATCTAGCAGGATGCGGCCGGTATTGCACTTTGGCACTTCAGAATCCTTTCCTATGGCAACACCGAGGTCAGTGGATGAATAATGAATACAAATATTGAATAAAACAAAAAACGACCAAATAACGAGTTTACTCATTGTTGGTGTTCAACGCATGGCGCCCAATAACGAGTAAACTCTAGCCATATTATCAGAATCTTTTTCTAAATGTACATACCCAAGTAAATGAAACATTGCTCCACTTCTACAAGGTCCATGTTCTTGGTATCTAGGGACATCTATGGACCTCAGGGAATGTATTCCCAGTGTCAGAAATAGTGTATCTACTATGCTTGAGTAAATTGTAACGAACCAAGGGAGAATATAAATTATTATTATAATTTTTTTTCATCTTTGACTATCTTTGACCATGCTAACATTTACCAGATGTGAAAAATTCTTCTTGAGATCAAGTGTACAAAGAATCTAAGTAAATGAATATAGGGCAGATGATTTACAGGGGTTTTTGTAGATACAGTACTGCTTTTTGCCATTCGGACACATGCTATTTTAAATATGATTATAGAATATCAGGCCTATAAACAACCTTATTATGGCCAATGGCAGAGTTTCACTAAGTTAGGAAAGTAATGTTTTAAGTCAACCCTGATGTTACCTTGCACAAAATAATGATCCCAGTCTCTTCCACACAGTGAGGCATACAGTTTATTAATTGAACAATGGGTATTTACATTTAGTCATTTAGCTGACTCTTTTATCCAAAGCGACTTACAAGTTCTATATGACAAGTCATCAGGAAGGGCACAACTCTATCAGCTGAGTAACAATGTTCATCAAAGTGTTTAGTGCTACAGTGTAGGTTAATATATTAGGACAAGTGCATGACCGTAAGGTTAGATATATATATATATATTTCTTTTTCATTTCAGATAATGGTATCGGATCGGTACTCGGTATCGGCCGATACCCAAAGCCAGGTATCGGTATCGGGACTGAAAAAGTCGGATCAGTTGCATCCCTATTATATATTTTTCTTGTATTTCTTCTTAACACTTTCAGCGCCAGCCATTTCCCTTATCCCTGTAGCTAATGCGCCAGCTTTCAATAGCCTATTTTCACTGTGCGTCACTATGTTTGGAGAGCTATGGAGACAATACTATGGTCATTTGACAGTCACTTTCTCCCGTCGAACATGCAAAAAAGAGAAAGAAAAATGTCATGTATACGTCCTGAAAAGCTCAGTTATAGGGCACTAGGGTTGACCCTACAAAAGGCCTTAGACACTGTCAATCACTCCATTCTGATTGACAAGCTAAAAGCAATTGGTTTTGATAGTTTATCAGAGAGCTGGGTGCAATCCTACCTGGAGGGGAGAGAACAGATGGTGGAGGTAAACGGTACTCTACCCCCCCCCCCCCCCCCCCCCTCACAGTGAGCTGTGGTGTTCCACAAGGAAGCATACTAGGACCGCTACTGTTCCTAATTTATGCAAATGACATGTCATCAGCTTGTGACTGCAACTTGTTCCTGTTTGCGGATGACTCAGCCCTGCTGGTCTCTGACAAGAACAAGTTGCAGGTTCAAAAAACCCTCAGCTCGGAACTAGGCAAAATCTGCATATGGCTCGCTGATATCAAACTATCATTACATATGGGCAAAACAGAGTCCATTCTCTTCGGTTCAAATAACAAACTCAGCAAGACAGACGGCTTCTCAGTTACAGTGGGTGACAATATTGTCACAAGGAAAGATGAAATTACCTACCTGGGTTCCATCCTAGAGGAAAATCTTTCCTGTGACAAAATGGCATCCAATGTAATAAAAAAAGTCAACCAACGAACTCTATTCTTGTACCGGATCTCCTCTCTGGTAAACAAGAACACCCTGAAGACTCTGGCAGGAGCACTCATTCAAGGGTACTACGACTAATGCTTGAACCTCATGGTACCAAAGCACCTCAAAGGCGCTAAAAACAAGATTACAAACATCACAAAACAAACTGGTCAGACTACTACTTGACCTTACCCCTAGAACCCACCTCACCCCTGCCCACTTTGACAACCTAGGATGGCTTAGAGTAGACGACAGAGTACAGCAACTTGCAATGGGCCTGGTCTACAAGATACACTATACGACTAAGGTACCCATGTACATGTCAAAATACTTCCCAAAGGTCAGTGAATACCACAACCACAACACCAGAGGAAGCTCAACAAATCATGTTAAACCCAGATTCGGCTCAAACAAGGGACTAAACACGTTTCGCAATTATGCCACATCAATGTGGAACGCCCTACCCAAAGCTGTAAAGGAATGTGAATCCCTACCCACATTCACATCTTAAAGAGCACCTACGGGAGGCTGCAATTCGAAACTGGCCACCGTAAATGTCCAAACCCCCCACCCCCTCCTAATAGACAGTCTCCTCCCCACGCTTGTATATATTCTCTCCCCGCTGTATGTATATTTCTCTCCCACCCACCCCCTCCAAATGTACAGTCTCCTCCCCACCGTATGTATATTTCTCTTCGACCCACCCACCCCCTCCTAATGTACAGTCCCCTCCCAAGTATATACTCTGTCAGGATCTATGGGTAACAGTACTGTATATTTGAATACCGTTTATGTCACAAATGTATCAGTACTAAATACTGTACCTGTATGTCCGGCCTATGCCATAAATGTCATGTATGTTGTGTATGTCATAAATGTCAATATGAATTGAAAATGGGGGACCCTGATGTAAACAAGACAAACGTCTTTCTCTGGTCTGCATCCCCTTAACACTTTGAGCGCCACGCCTGGTTTTCCGTTTTACCGCTTGAATGCCACCATCGGCGCCAATGTTAACGTTAATATCGCCTAATCTATGTTTTAAATTATGGCTATGTGTCTAATCTGCCCATCGCATTATCAAAGACTATTTTCCAGTCAGTGCTGTGAAGGCAGATTGTTTTTTTTATCGTGTCGTTTCCGTTTCAGAGCAGTTAGAAAAGCCCCCGTTTTGATATAAAAAACAGCTCATTCTGGAGCATTCTATGAAAATCGTCTTTTAGTGGAATATTCCACAACGTTGATATTCGTCTGCCTTTTTATGAATCGTTTTCAAATAAACGCTAGATGATCAATATTATACGTGCACGCAAGCACATTACGGCCGCGCACTGATAATCGCTCCGTTGATTTCCTCACAGACTTTTACAGTGAAACCGAAAGAAGACATTTCACAAAACAGCTTATAACTTCATCAAACTTACTCTGATTATCCTACCACTGATGACATAGAGTCCTTACCTGACATCAGATGGTATCCAACTGGTATATTCCAATTCCTGATCACCATTCGAAAAAATCGATACGTGTATGGATCCAACGCGATACAGTAGAACTCCATGATCCGCGGGGCTCTGAGGCTCCAGAATGAACTCTGGTAACCCCGGCTGGATCAGTGAACTGGAAAATGTGGAGTACCGGATTTTTTTTCCCCATTCATTTTCATTGAGTCCATTCCAAAATCACTTATGTCATCTGGGAGACGACAGGGGGCGCTTTTTTCCACAGTGATCACCGGCGCCCCTCGGCTATACTCGGGTAGGCTCGGGTGATGCAATAATTTTTCAGATCGCAAAAAAAAAAAAAAAATCAGAGAAATCTCGTGAGTGGCATTCTACGTCACTATTAAAAACCTGAGAAATCTCGTGAGTGGCACTCAAAGTGTTAACAATTGTGTGTATTGAGCCGTACTGTATTGTACCCATTCTGCACTCTGTTAAATAAAGTTTTCATTCATTCATGTATTTACCCCTATTAGTCGATTAGTCGACTAATCGGTCGAAAGGAGCCGTAGTCGAATGCCAATCTCTTAGTCGAATAATAATAAAAAAAATTATATAAAAAAAATATATATATTTATATATTTTTTTAAATGATTCTTTCCAAAAGAAAAGAGGCCTAGTGTGGCTAACGCTAATGGCACGCATACCAGAGGCTAACTGCCTAAGAAAACAGGCACAGAGGCACTGAAAGAGGATTTCACCCATCTAATGAACACACTAGACTAGACAAATATCAAGATGTATCCATCAGTGGACCAATTGCATGCTTTTGCAGAGGACAAGAAGCCTTCAGTCGACTCCTTCAGACATTAAGCACCCCCACAGCCCAAATGAAATGATAAAAAAAACTTTTTTTTGTCTACTAATAGTCGACTAACGGCACATTTTTGCCAATCATAGTCGACTATCCAAATCCTTAGTCGGGGACAGCCCTGTAGGGCACTATGTGAATTTTGCTAAAGTCGTTGGCGTTTCTCGCCTGGACACGCTACTATTTCCAAATCAAATGTATATAATCGGTATTATGTTTCATCATGAATGCATCAAAGAGGCGGGGGGGTTGTTTTTTGATGCTCTGATCGTCATCAACGGCATTCGTTTTGAACACTACACACGCTGATCAGCTGGATCGATATGAAAACATTGTAGGATCAAGGTGGAATTGACGTCAGATAGTCCTTACCTTTGATCGGGGGTATTCCAAAAAGAATATTCCAATTGTCTGATCGCGATTTCCAGCATTGGTGTCCATCGGGTCCCCGACATAATCCGGCACAACACATGCATCGAGGGGCCATGGACGCGTTCCAATGTGATCTGGTGATCGGGTAATTCTCCGCCCGGAGGACATTAGATGTGACACACAGTCTGGAACAGGGTTTCAAAGGGTGGGCGATACTGCCACCTAGCAGGATCTGGCCGGTACTGCACTTTTGGCGTCTCAGTATGGCTTTCAGCGGTAACATATAGGTCCGTGAGTGTAATATTGATATTAAAATCGAATAAAAGAAAAAACTATCTAAGCGTTTTTTTTGGCACCCAACGGTCGGCGAGCAAACGCGTAATATTACGTGATTGGCCGTGAATGCGTTAACCGTCTGGTAAGAAAAAAATAAGAAAAGCCACCGCCACATTCATCAACCCGTTCTTAACATCCAAATCTGTTCTTACCCAGATGTGTTGAATGATGAATCCCACTCATT
Organism: Notolepis coatsorum; assembly: GCF_963971535.1. Classification (NCBI taxonomy): domain Eukaryota; kingdom Metazoa; phylum Chordata; class Actinopteri; order Aulopiformes; family Paralepididae; genus Notolepis; species Notolepis coatsorum. The sequence goes on along the minus strand of NC_140174.1, from coordinate 21,060,153 downwards.
CTTAACCTTTTTAGCCCGAGCGGTCCGTCGGCCGACCGCAGATGACATCACGTCATAAATCCATGTCTACAGACTGTATGGATTAATGTTTTTTCTTTTTTCAAATGTAGCCAAGAGAAAATACCCTAATCCTGTCAAAACGGCAGTCATAGTGTATATTTTCAATAATACATTTGTTTACCAATAGGTTAAATTCTTATTAATGAAATATCAGTTTAGGAATTGTATTCATAATATGCAAGCGAATTCCGACCTGAAATAAATCCGAGCGGCCATTTTGTTGTAGTCATTATGATGAAGGAAAGACGGGGCTTTCAATGAGCATCAGAATTTTGAAAAACTACCCTACCCAGCTCAAGCCAGCTACTGTACAGCAAATTACTTGTGGAATAACTTTTTTTATTTCTCTTATTTTTCGGGATTATCTACCACAAAACTGAACGTTATTAGCATAGAACACAGTTAGTTTGTCTACCTTCTGTGAACGTTTAGCAACAATCCGCGTTGCAAACCGATTAAAAATGGCGGAGCCATATCCATTATAAGAAAGGAACTGTACTTACAGTAGATTTCATTCACGGTTCTTGCTGCACGGCTGGAGATACTAAATCCAAATTTAACTCTGCCATTGGTAAGAGTAGATTTGGCCCGGTCCATAGATGTGCAACTTGGCTATAATAAGGTCATTTATAGGCCTGATATTCTATAATAATATTTCAAATAGCATGTGTCCGGATGGCAGAATTCGGTACTGTATCTACAAAACCTCTGTTTAATCATTTTCCCTTTATTAATTTACTTAGATTTTTACACACGTGATCTCAAGAAGGTGCTGAGCAAGCTCAGTGGCAGTTTTTCATGTCTGTTCATTTTTATCATGGTGTTATTCACCGTCAAAGATGCAAAGATCATAATTTATATTCTCCTTTGTTTCATCACAATTTACTCCAGCCTAGTAACAGACACAATATTTCTGACACTGGGAATACTCAGAACATGCAAATGAGCCTTGTAGAAGTGGAGCAATCTTCCATTTACTTATGTATTTTTAGGCGGATTTTCAGAAAATAGGGCTAGGGCTGGGCGATCACGATAACATTTTTCATATCATGCGGTCAGTAGCTTCTCGTGACTGTTTTCGCGATAATTCATGATCTTTGCAGGGCTATTTGTATATTCTATATTATAGATATGGGGAGAATGGTATGGCTCATCTGACAGACACTATTTGCAGTACAACTTGTAAAAAGGCATTCGTTTCTACACACTGTAGTTTGTAGTTTATTACACGCTGAACATCGCCCATTTCCGAAATAATCTAGTCTTTTTCCGTAGATCACGAGATAGGACGCTTTACACAAAAAGTGATTAAAATGTATTCGTTTCAATCAGACTATCCTGACCTGCCGCGAGCGACAGCGAACTGAGCAGCGATGTCGTTCACCCCTCAAATATTCGCTCGCTGTGTCTCTAGTTGAGCGAATCATGCGGCCGAGTCCCACCCCTAAACACTTTTTATTGGTCGAGAATCGCAGGCTGCTTTGCCCCCTGTTCCAGGTAAAACAGTGATTATTATGATTAAGCAGCATGGACGTGGAGAAGATGATCTTTGAAGTAGAGAAGCATCGGCTTCTCTATGACCCTAGACACCCGTTCCACAAGGACCTAAATAGAAAAGAGGCTACATGTGGGACAGTAGCTCAAGTGTTGGGTGTTTCAAGTAAGTACGTTATTGTCTAACTTTTGTAAGAGATCTGATTGCTAGGTAGTAGCTAGCTGCTAGCTAGTTATACTTGCTAGCAAGCTATCACTTCGCACGAGGTTCCCTCTCCCGTATTTGTTCACATGTGGATTTACTACGTTTGGATATAGCTAATGTTACACAACGCTTAAATGTGTGATCGCCTGTGTTAAACTGTAGTGATTCTGACCACCAGCCATATTTCAGTCTAGGCACTGGTCTATTTCAACATCAGTTTCACCCCATTCACGCCAACATTTTCTAAAAATGTGTTTTCACTTTGTCATATTGTGTGTCGATTGATGGCAAATTCTTTATTTAATCCATTTAGTTAGTTTTCGATGAATGATAAACATAAACATTTCTTCATCATTCATGCTACTTTGTAATATGAAAATAAATGTTTTATTATGATGTAATTCTTGTAGGATTTCAGAGACAGTGAGAGAGAGGGGGGGAGAGGAGAGATAGAAGAGGAGAGAGAGAGAAAGAGAGGAAAGAGAGCAGTAACATGTAATAGAGTATGGGGCTGTGTTTTGTGTGTGTGTAATTAGTGAAATCAGCTAGTATATGGCATTGGTTGAAACATAAACCTGCATACACTCGGCCTTCGATAGAATGAGCTTGACACCCCCTGATTTAAGCTTTTTATGCCACCATCCTGTCCTGGAAGTCTAGCTGACCTGCTTCAGAGACAAAGTAGTCAGCAAATCTCTCACGCACTGCCATGGCCCCCACACCAGCTCTGTTGGGGCAATCTTCAACCCCCCTCATGCCACCCTGCGGCTCCCTCAACCAGTGCTCATTATCCATGGGCCTGGTGAGCAATGAGCATGTTGTGCAGTATGCATGCTGCCATCACCAGGCTGTCGACCTTCGCTGGTTTCATTTGTATGGAACGGTAGAAGATCCTCCATCTGGAGGCAAGAATGCCAAAAGCCTTCTCTACCGACATGCGGGCCCTGGAAAGCCTATAGTTGAAGATGGCATTCCGCCTTGGGAGCCGTCTTCCAGCATAGGGTCGCATTAGGTATGGCTTGAGGGGAAATGCGGCATCTCCGATCATGGTGTATGGCATTCTCTCCAAATCCTCCACACCAGGTAGGAAGGCATCTTCTGGGACATGCAGGGTTTTTGCAGCCATCCCTTTTCCCAATGCAGAGCTGGCGTAAACCCCACCATCACTAGCTCTTCCAAATTCCCCCACCTGTACAGCAGTAAAGCGGTACTCTGCATCGACAAGGGCAAGAAGCACAATTGAGAATGTTCCTTTATAATTGAAAAAGAGACTCCCTGATTTAGCTGGTGCAGTGATATTGATGTGTTTTCCATCAATCGCTCCTAAGCAGTTTGGGAAATCCCATTTCTCCTCAAACCGCCTACTGATCCTCTTCCAGGTTTCTGCTGTGGGTTTTGGCAGGTACTGTAGACAGACACCATTATTTTCTCAATTGCCCTACAGGTTTCTTCAATACAGGTAGAGACTGTCTCTACTCCAAGGCGATAGCTGTATGCCAAGCTGCGCATTGAGCCCCCTGATGCCTGATCTGTAAATAAAGAAAAACATTGTTAATTGTCAGTCAAAAGTAAAACAAATGTTTCTCTTTTTCAGATGTGGAAGCGGTAACGGGGAAATGGAAGAACATCAGGGACACGTATGTCCGCATCAAAGCAACTGTTCCAAGTGGATCAGAAGGAGGAGCCATACCCAAGGAGCACAAAATACCACCAAATACTGAGCTTCCTGCTGCCTTCAGTGCAGCCAAGAAGGTAAAAATGTTTCCACAAATAACAGGGTAGTGTGTAGAATTGTGTTTTTTTTCTTTCCCATGTTTGCTTTACTTTTTTCATTAACATTTCCTGTAAGCTGCAGATTTAAAATAATTTAATAGAAAGTGTTCTATCTGCAACTTGATCAATAACTCAAAATACAAGGCTCAGGATCAGGGCAACAATGTTTATGTTCATATGAAGCAGTTGCATTTAAAGGCCCACTTGCAGGTTAAACCCTACTCTTCAATTATCCGTAGTTTACATCATTATAATTTTTTTCCCATTTGACGCCGGAAATTCCACTCAGAAAGGGTTCAAAAGGTCCACGCACGAATAACATGTATGGAGTGTGGTATAATATCTAATGTTCTCATGTAAATATAGTCCCCTCCCCTATATCCCCTTACCTGTGCCCCCCCCCTCTCTGTGGAATAAGACACTCCCCTCCCCTATATCCCCTTACCTGTGCCCCCCCCCTCTCTGTGGAATAAGACACTCCCCTCCCCTGTGTCCCCATTACCTGTACCCCCCCCCCATCTGACCTATCAAATGGGACCACCCCCCCCCCCCCCTGTTAACTATATAGGTCTCCTCCCGAGATCTATCCAGGGTCTTCTTACCTGGGTAATTAAGCTGATCACCTGGGGGGAAACCCTCAGCCATTCTCTCTATGTAATTCTATCTGTTTGGTTAATAAACCCTTGTTATTATCCAAGCCTCGGTTGACTGAGACATTCTTCATCAGGATATCTACAAATATCCCACAATTGGCTTCTACGAACTTGTGACGGACCTTTTTGCGTCCTCCCGGCGTGCTGTATCATTTCAACTATACAGAGAAAAGTGAGTATAATAGGATGGTCGACCAAAAATGTATGGAAAGGAATTAAAACCTTCCCGCTTTTCTCTGTGCCAGGTGAATATTACAGAATGTTGTCAAATATTGAGATCATGGCTGAGTAAGAATAATGTGCATTAATATATCTGATCTGTATTGAGAATCGTACCGGGGAAACGCGTGTACCTGGGTCCTTATCTGGACAGATGTTCTGAGAGTATGGGTTGTTGTGCTATTCCCGGATTTGGCTGTTGCCAAACCGAAAGTTAGGGCACAAAATAAGGTTGTTGGTTTGCTAACCCAAGTCTAGCTGATGCAGGCTAAAATATAGGCAACAAGGCAAGAAACGTGGGCTTATTATGATGTGATATCCTTGGAAAACGCTACTCTATTGGAACCTATTAATTACCAGAGTAGCGTCATAATATTCATTGTTTCAACCTCAAACTAAGCCCACAATCTCTTCCATTCCTGAAAACGATGTATTTGGATTGAATTCCAATTGATTATACAGATAGCGGGAAGATGACCGGCGATGTCTCGGGAGTACGTGAATGTACATTTAACGAGTCGCAGGTCGAAGGGACCGTGAGTGTGATTAAAAGGTATATATAATCTAATATATCGCTGATAAATTTCGAAGTCAGGTTCGGTCGTTATGACTTTAATAACGATGTGTAGTTAAATCAAGGGATAAATGCCTTGTCGCAACAGATGTTGGCCGACTAAACGTACAGCGATCCAATACAGTCAGATATATACACACGTTAACTTATATGTATTAATGTTTGTTTGTCTGTTTAAGTCTCGTTTGTATGTGCACAAGTATTATAGGACCCGTCGCGTTGCTTTATTGAGCCAAGAACCGGCTGCGGATAGCGCGACGAGCATTGAGAGACGAGTTACCATTATACAAAGAATAACATTGAAGTGCAGTTCACGGGAACAAACTAGGATAGTAATTCCGGAATCAGCAAAACCGGCCCACGGGAACAACCATTTGGGGAAGTATAGTTTTATCGTTTCAGTTTGTTTACGGTTCACATATGCACAGGCGCGTTCATTCGGTAACAAAACGCTGGTATAGGAATTCCAGGCTATTGAGAGCTCGTGGGAAAAATACTGTATGAATTGCAAAGCGTTATTTCCGAGGCGAATGAGAACACACGAACGTCGCATGGAGCAATGACGTGACGCTATGCGCGCCGTTAAGTTATGATTTTATATTAAACTATCCATAGGCAAACGTAAAGTTTAATATGCCCAAGGCCGAAGGTATATGAAATCCACGTGCAGTATATGTTTTATTTGTATATGTATGTGCGCGCTGCTATTGGAAAGTGTTGAGTTGCGGTGGCGAGATGCAGAAGAGTGTTTCCAGGATTGCATTATCCCAGACCACCGGAGAAACGAACCGAACATTGCATTAACGACACGTAACGTGCTACAGCCTCAGGAACCAACGTCAACACAAACAGCTTTCCCCGGTGAGTATGAAAATCATAAATATAGATGCTTTGATTGATTGATTGAAAACTTTATTAACAGATTGCAGAATAGGTACAATACAGCACAGCTCAACACACAATTGTTAAGGGGATGCAGACCAGAGAGAGACTTTAGTCTTGTTTACATCAGGGTCCCCCATTTTCAATACCAGATTTGTTTACATCAGGGTCCCCCATTTTCAATTCATCAGATAGTCAGTACTGCTACAACTATACATTTATGACATACCAGATTTGCAAATTCAGTACTGTTTGTGATACAAAAGGAGTCAAGAAAAGGGAGTCATTTGATGTAGAAACTGTACATATACACAACTATCATCTCAGTTACAGCAAATTACAACTATCTCAGATCACTTGAGTGTTTATGTTGCTTTAATTTACACATTATAAGTCACATAAAGCTAATTACAATGTCTGTTTCAGAATTATAATACATCTGTGGGCGTACCGGCCATACTGACCAAATGTTGAAAACTTGGGCACAAACAACATAGATCATGTTTAAAAGTAAGATGTTTAGGGTATATTCACTTGAGTTAATGTGTTTATCTAAAGAACCAATGAAAGATAACTAGCCCTTTCCATTGTAAGACATTTTTAAACATGATTCAAAATGTGTGGTTCCACATTCATATGATGCTTGTGTACATATGCGATATGATTGATAAATGATAACACTATCATTACATCCTAGGACGGGATGGATGAGAAATAGCTGATGTTTTGTTAAGCTCACAGACAATCAAGGAGAACCCACTCAGATGGTCTTAGAAAAGAGTGGAAAATTAACATGTGTTTGTATTTACAGATCTGGCTCTGAAGCGAGATGCAAAACAGTGCATGACTACACCCAAATTGTATCACAAAAGACAGAAAATCCAACAATTTGCATGTCAACCGAGAGACGGTGCAGAGCTGAGAGACAATCGATTGACCAAAGCTAGTTTTAAATAGGATTCTAATCAATTGGATAGATTTGATCTAAAAGCTAAAGAAAGAATAACAACCTTTCTTTAGAGATAATGAATAAATGCAGATAATGTTTAAATGAGACAAATCATGCCTCCTCTTTTTCCACAGTAACATTGAGTGAGATGATGAAATAGAGAAGGACTAGCTAATGTTTGTTGAGCACACAGACAGTCAAAGAGGATTCACCCAGAATAAAAGAAAAGAGTGGGAAATTAACATGTGTTTGTATTTACAGACAACCAAGAGATCTGGCTCTGGGTCAAGATGCAGAATGGGTGTAAACACATTGTATCACAAAAGTTGAAACTCCAGTGATTTGCATCTGAACACAGACAAGACACAAAGTGAGACCAGCTACAATCATTTAAATTGAGGACCCAAATAATCTACATTTGAACACGCAAACCAGCTGAGGACGATGTGGAGTTGAAAGACAATGCAAATAGCCAGTCTGACCACACCTATAGAGACTCAACTTAGTATCTCCACTTAGTATAGTAGGAAGTATCGCTTTAGATGCAGATTTTCTCTTTGTTACCACGAGACTCAGCCGAAGGTCGTGTGGAACTGAGAGACAATCACAGTTGACATGAATTAGACACAGGTGATGAATTTGCAGTTATGAAAGGCTACCATATTTCCCATACTAACAGAATAACTAACCAGTTGTTTTCATCTCTCTCTTTTCAAGAAGGCACACAAATTAGAGATATGATGTCTGAATAACACCAAACAAAGTAGAAGTGCCTGAGATGAAAGATCAATGATGAAAACAACTTAAACATACTATCCCCTCCTTCTATTCTCTGCTTAACCACTAACTCCTTGCAAATTTCAAGTACTTTCCATGACTGCAAATTATCAACCACCAAAATGGAAGCACAATTATCTAAATGTACAAGGTATACACGTACATTGATCATTTAGCTGACACTGTATGACAGGACATCAAAAAGGGCACAACTCTATCAGCTGAGTAACAATGTTCATCAAAGTGTTGAGTGCCACAGTGTAGGTTAGTTTTATTAGTGTTGAGTGCTACAGTGTAGGTTAGTTTATTAGGACAAATTAATGACAGTAAGGTTAGTTAGGGTTAGATGACAAAACGAATGATTGTTTTTCATGCAAAATTAACTGACTACCTAGATTTTATGTTTTTTCCCCATGCTAAATTATGACGAGCCACACTGAGACGTGAATAACGCCAGAGAAGTCGTGGCGAGGTAAGTATCCTGAGGCACACCCAACGCATCCTGAGGTAAGATCAACTTCAATTTAACACCACAGACTATTTTATCTGATTCAAGACTTTGGCCATTCATTTACTAATTTTATTTAAATGCCTAATGCTGTAAGATCTAGTTAGATACAAGATCTGATAAGATTGTAGTGAATGTGACCTTCTTGACACAAGGAATCACTGCTAATGCAATTGGCTTGCATTTCCTATTTTCAATTAAGTGATTTTATTTACAATAAATTGAATTAACCCTAAATGATTTTCCTCTGTAGCAGAAAGGCGTTGAATCATTTATGTGAGGAGTTTTCTAAGGCAGTTTTTATCATCCTCAGATCACGAATTGGTGAGAGGACAGGACGAGGAACACAACCCAGCGACCTGAGCGACCCACGACAGCATACTACCACCAGGGACGCCGCCAAGGAGCTGTGGACACAACCAGAACGACGACAGCAAACGTGGGAGAACCGCCATCCAACCCAGCCCACAGACATCCCCAAGAAAGTGGAGCAGGGGACCACGAAGGAGACTGACCAAGGAGACACTGACGAAGAGGAGATCAACCTTTGACGGCCTCCACCCCGGCACTGCAGACCACGGCAGACCAAACCCATCACCTGCAGATGGGAACCAAAGCCCCGACCATCAAGGTGGATTCCCATGACAAGATTGTCATCCGTGTGAGAGAGAGCGTCCTACTGACTAGCCACTACACCGGCGGGCCCTCGCCCTCCATCAAGTGGTACCGCAATGACGAGGAGAGGACAGCGAAACCAGCACAACACATTCAAAAACGCCCGCCCCCTCGCCCCTCTAGTACCGCGATGACGAGGAACGGGGGGGACCAACCACCACACAGCACATTCAAGAACGCCCTGACCACCATGTCTCTAGGCCTGATAGGGGCCAAGCGTGAGCACAGTGGCAGACATGTGATGGTGGTGGAGAACAACACAGGTTCTAGGAAAAGAGTCTGCAAGACCACTATAGTTAACTGCTACAAGTGACCCTTGACAGGGAATGGACGGCGACCAGTGAATATTCCCGACTGCATCGTCAAGAAGAGACACATAGCAAATGAGACCTGTGGACCAAGAGACTTCTGAACACACATTGTCCAAATTGTTACGTATTTATTTACTTTTTACTGTCTTACTGCCACACGACAGGCTCACAGAAACATCAACTGAATGTACGATACGTTCAACACACAGCAGGTCACCACAGAAGGACACATCCCTGGCAGAGAACAGATGGTCAACAGCGACGCAGCAACTGTCAGATTCACAAACAAGAGCTGTTTCACAAAGTTCATATGTATCAAGAAAATTATGAACTAAGAATATGATGAAATACAACCAATAAGATTGCAATAACCAATTTATAATAACAATAAGGAATGATCACAGAGTCACATTGAAAATTATATTGTTAACAAGACAGAACCAGTTGGTTTATTCCAAGTCACCAAGTTTGTTTTGACCATTGATAGTATGCACCACAGAACAATGCATAACGATTATCATAATCACCTTTTATATTAACCACTAGGTTAACGGTTTTCAATTTTATTTTGACACATTAGCCACTAAGGTAATGTCTATTGTAAATATTACTATGTTTGTATATGTACAACCATGACATAACCATGACATTAGCTCCCCTGAGTCACGACATGAACGACTGAAGGTATGCCAAGATATTTGCACAGCGATAGCTTCTAATGATTATGTTAATTGTTGTTTGATATCAGAGTTGAGAACCACTCATTGATATAGGTATTTTGAGCGATTAATAAAAGAAAAGGGTGATATCTATTCCCACATCTCTGATATCAAAATAACACAGACCACAGTCCAGTCGATCATGTCATGAATCATGTATGTAAATAATTCTATTTTAAACTATTATTTTCACTTTTCCCTGTTCCAAACAATCCTGGTATATTATACATTAATCTCACCCACATTATAAGAAAGAAAAGTGAGTATTGTGGTATAATATCTAATGTTCTCATGTAAATATAGTCCCCTCCCCTATATCCCCTTACCTGTGCCCCCCCCCCCTCTCTGTGGAATAAGACACTCCCCTCCCCTATATCCCCTTACCTGTGCCCCCCCCCTCTCTGTGGAATAAGACACTCCCCTCCCCTGTGTCCCCATTACCTGTACCCCCCCCCCCATCTGACCTATCAAATGGGACCACACCCCCCCCCCTGTTAACTATATAGGTCTCCTCCCGAGATCTATCCAGGGTCTTCTTACCTGGGTAATTAAGCTGATCACCTGGGGGGAAACCTCAGCCATTCTCTCTATGTAATTCTATCTGTTTGGTTAATAAACCCTTGTTATTATCCAAGCCTCGGTTGACTGAGACATTCTTCATCAGGATATCTACAAATATTCCACAGGAGCCAATGAAAAAGCTTATCAGACGCTATCAGGTAACTTTCCCCCACCTCTGATCCACTACAATGGAGTTTGACGAGTGCAAAAAGCAATTTCCTTGATCCAAATGGTCGCCTTACAAGACGCAAATGGGTTTAATCGTCGGAGACTTTGATGGACCAGCTACAGTACAACTGCATCTTTGGTTGAAACAAGGTAGTTATAAGGTTTTTAATGTTGTAAAAAATAACTGCATTTACCATTAGGCAGCCTGTTGTTCAGTACAGCAGCGCTACTGGTCTGTGGGCTGTCGCCTTATCCCCGGGTCATAGTACCAAGCTGGCTATATGGCTCTGGCTAACATTACCCCGCTAACGTTAGCATTATGTCTACTGTCGTGAACCATTTTAAATCGGGGCATGTAAAAGAGTTTGGGGAACGAGTAAAATGTGCTGGTCCTCTTCTCAGACCTGTGGTGCAAAGCACTGCACACGCATCATGCCGGCTAGCAAGCTACACGTCACGGCATGTTGATACGATAGTACTGTAGCCCCTTTCATGATGCACTCGGTGCATCACAGTCACGAAAACAGGCTACCACGATAGCTAACTAACGTTAGCGTTACAAGCTCAAACACCTTATAACTACTAACTTACTACTGTCGTGTCCATAAGTTCCCTGGCAGAATACTTTGTTTGTGAAGACAAAGGTATACAAAGAGGAGAGAACCATTTTAAATCGGGGCATGTTAGGAGTTTCGGGAATGCTAGCTAGCTAACTTAGCTACTAACGTTATACACTATGTACAACGACACAATGATTTACATGAGTATTTACAAATATGGTAACGTGGTTGTGGCTTTTACAAATAGTGGTTAGCTTTAGAGATAAATGGCTATGATCACGGAGCAATAGTGTTAGGTGAAACAGATACTAGCTCCTTGGCTAGTAATAGTAACAAGAAGGCTCTGCTTCCTGCCACTACCTGTCTGTGACTCTCAGAGCCCCTGCTGCCCTGTACCCTGTGTGACGTCATCATTAAGATGACACACGCACGTTATAAACCATGGATTAAAATATCCACATGCGTCACCGTTGGCCTAGTCACATTGTTTATTGAACAAAAATACAACATGCAAGTGGCCCTTTAACACCAATGCAATTTATTCAGTTCCAGGGGAAACTTGGATGAGCCAGGCGAGTCAGTCACCATACAGAATCAGCCTCTGTCACCTAGCCCAGAGGAGCCTGACGAAGCTGAGTATGATCTGCCACTTGCTCGCTCCTAGGCATCTACAGGCCCCAAAGCTTCTACAAGCAATTACCAGCCCACCAGAAACGGGAAGAGGGCCACCCCCACCCCAGATAATGATGAGCTGTATGCAGTGTTAAGCAGCCCAATGCCCAAAGAAGACGAAGACGAGAGCTTTGCGTCCAGTCTTGTTCCTGAGCTGAGGAAAATTGTCACTAATAAGGGACACCTTAAAATCCAGTTGCTCTCTACCATCGTCAACCAACTGGGAGGGGCAACAGGAATTGGCTCCATCGACACCACAGCCGCACCGGCCGATGTACCTGCCTTCTCCACGACCACAGCTGATGGATCTCCACCCTCCACCTCTCTATGCCATGCCGCATGACCGCTCTCACAGCACTTCTGCCCACCCAGCTACTTCAGCACAGAGCTTCCGTGACGAGGGTACTTGGCTTAATTCTTGGCCACGTTCCCCTTCCAGATCCCCTGAGTAGATTGAGATAACTGTTTAACTGTTCCTAATCATTGTGTTACACTGATCATTCTGTGCATTACTGTTCACTGTTCCTAAGCAGTGCATTCCAGTTTTAGTTGAACAAACTACAGTACTAGTCAAAACTTTGAGTACACCTGCTTGAAAATAGGTTTTCATGACTAGGCTTTAAACTATATAAACTTGTCTATAAACACTTAATATTTCATTATGATGTGTAGTTATATAAGCAGATAATCATAAGTGAATTGCATTGAAAGTTTATTCTTTAAAGGAACTGGTAATTTAAAAGAAAATGTTCTGTTTCGTAATGGATCTCGCTCAGCGTCATCCCAACATTCGTCTGGCCACACCCCTATCAGCTTACCTTCATAAGCAGGTGTGTGGTCACCTACTCGCCTCCTTCTTCGCTTTCACCACAAGGAAGTGCCTTCGGTAGATCCCCACTTGACGAGGTTGCTAGTTGAAGAAAGTTGAGACGTGTTTACATTGTGCTTATTTTTTTCTTCTCTCATAAGTATTCGATAGAAAAATCTAAGTCATGTCTACTTCGGAGAGTCGCAGAGCCACTCTTCACCAGCGGTTCTCCATTCCCGCCTCCGTCGTGCGTTCTGTTGAGCGGCCGGTTCCTTTGGTTCCGGAGGATTTGAGACGCAAACTTTTTGCGTCTGCTCGCTCCCGTCGCAAGATGGTGGCTTGCAGACGCGAACGGCCTGGGTTTGGTGAATTGCTGGAGACCAGCGAGGATGCGTCGGTCTCTATCTGCCCGATGGAAACAGAGGATTGCATGGTAGAGGCAGACGGGTTCTTGTTTGAAGGCCCAGTAGAGACGAGTATCCCACCCGTCCAGGTAACACTGGAGGGGGGTGAAATGTCTCCTTGGGGCGCCATGTTCGAGGATGTTGGGGAAGACCCTCGGCCTCATCGGCAGGATGCCCTACTATCAGCCACATCAGACTGTGGCTCCTTGACCAGTCGAAGCCTGCTGCATGTGAGGGATGCGGGTTCGGTGGAGGAAAGTCTGCAGGGGGAACTGCGGGCTTTGTTCCCCGAGCTTATGGCGGTGGCGGCCGCTGCAAACGGCGTGCCGCTGCCGCAGCCACTGCCTGCTCCTGTCCCTGATGATCTAATGGGTCATCTCTGGCAACGTCGCCCGGTGAGAGGGGTGGACGTTGTCTACCCATTTTTCCCCTCAATGGGGGCCTATGTTCGTCGGGGCCAGGTGGTATCCCACATCATGGGCCTCACCCCCGCCTACATACCGGTTACGCGGGTGGTGGGTTTGGTCGACGGTATGAGAGAGGGCGTGCCACGGCTTGATAGGCGTGGGAGCCGTTATGCAAGCCGGTTCTTCAAGGAAAATCGGCTAGGCGGTTGGCTTATTGGAGCGACCAGTCGTTCATCTCTGGTACACAATCTCTGGCTGCCGCGTCTAATGTCGCGCAGCTGGCAAGATTTATATCCGGGATAATGACGGGCGGCACGGAGCTGACTGATGTCCAACATGACCAGCTCACCCAGGCGGCAGGAGCTGTCCTGCATCTGACTCAGCTGCAGGCCATAGCCGCTGGGAAAGTGCGCACCCTGGCGACTCTGATCCAGCGCCACCTTTGGCTGGAGCAGGCCCGTGTGCCGGAGAAGAAGAGAGGTCCTCTTCTAACGGCCACCCTCTCCGATGCTGGACTGTTCGGGAAGGCCCTGCAATTGATGACCTCAACGTGCAGAGAAATGGCAGAGGAGCGATCCGTGCTCCAACCCCATTTTCCTCCTCCCGTCATCGCCGGTGGAGTCAGACGGCTTCCACGTTGTCGAGCTTCCTCCACCGTGGCTGCTACTGCCTCCACCGCCACTGCTGGCCCATCGAAGAAGGCCAGGAGGAGAGACGGTGCTGCTGCTGCAGGGGGAGGGGTTTTGTGAGGGGGTGCCGAATAAACCCCTCCTTCCCACTTGATTGGTCAGGGGGTTTTTCTCATCTCCTGTTAGGCCAGTCAGGGCCAAGCCGTTAGGCGCCTTGGCAGGGAGGGGGGGGGGGGGGGGAGGGTTGTCCTGACTCTGCTCCTATTAAAAACAGGAGTTGAGTGTTGGGTTTCCCCCCGTCATGGCATACGACACTACGTACGTTGCTATGACAATGGCTTCCGTGAGTTAGATCTTTACGTACGATCTGTTGTGTCAAAGTGTCGGGTTAGAGCGTAGGACTTACGGGTCCACTATGCTCGATTTTATGTGTAACTTGAGTCAGTTGGTCACGTGACTCGTAGTTGCCATGGCTTTTTCATTCTACGACTCACGTGGGAAGGCTCTCTGGGGAATTTCGGTCTAAATCCTCTGTGAAAGGGGTGACTGGATGTAAAAATGTAAACAGTTTTTACCCTCGGCTGTGTAGAATGGGATTCATGTCTGTTGGTGCTTCCTTCTTTTTTATTAAAAAGAGTTGGAGTTTAGGAAGCGCCACACCCCTCTTGTCGTTTCCCCTGGGCACCTTGGGGATTCACTGAAAGGTCTAACTAGCCTGTTCATTGATGTGGTTGTGTCCCGACACACGCTTAAGTGCTAGCTCGGGGTGTTCTGTTAAAGATCATGCGGGTAGCTAGTACGCCTTGGTTGCTTGTGGTTGAAACAGCGTTTTTATAAAGCAACTGGGATGGAGGTTTTTTCCTCTTCCGACAACCTGTTATTGGTTATCGACGGATTCTCGTTCACATCTGGGGGATGATAACGGAATGGATCTGAACATATGTAGAGGGGTCTCACGCCCTTGGGGTGGGCCACCGAGCGCGGTTCGCACCGACCGTCTGGGTGGCGCCTTCTTTTCATGTTTTAAGATCAACACGCATATCTGCCCCTTCTCCTGGAGTAGGCATGTCGGCGTGGTTAGGGCACGGGACTGGTTCTGGTCACGCTGGTCCAGATCAGTTAACCCGTTGTCCGCCGGGGATGCACATCTGTTGTTCTGGTACCCTGAGGGACTTGGGCTTTTTTCGGGGGGGAAAATGCCGGGTCGGCCTGGGGTGTCACAAGGTTAGGCGTTATAGAGACCCTTGTTGGGTACTCTTTTGTACCTGGCACTGTTATGGGGGCTGGTTCTCTTTTTCCTTCGCTCCTCTCTCACGCATGGCGGAGGGAGGGCTGTCGGGGTGGTCTTCGGGACCTCCTCTAGTAACCCTGTGTGCGTCCCAGGCCGCCGGGTCCGGTCCGAAGTAAAGTTCGTTGATACCGTAGACTTGGAATAACCCTTTTTGTCTTGAGGGGTTATAGGAACAACTACCGCATAGGTTAACGACAAGGTGGTTGGTTCCCTGGTGTGTTGGAGCAGAGTCAACTCCCGGGTTACCCGGTTGAGTGTGCCCCTGCACGTTCATGACGTCTGCCAATCATGTCAGCCTTCTCTGCCTCAACCCCTCTGGGTGTTTTTTTTTTAATGGAGGCTTTGTCATGGTGATCAACAACGCCAGCATACGGAGTCAACTGCTGTTTTCAGTTGACTCCTTTGGCGCCTGTCTCGTCCGCAGTGCTCCAGGCTCAGGTTACAGCCTGTTGCCTGGTTTCCCCGGTGCGCTGCCTGCTTCCGTTGGGTGACCTTTTTGTGTGCTTACGGCCATGCTGACTGCCTGTTCTGCAGGGTCAGTGTCCCAGGCGGTGTGCTATTGGGGGGAAAGGGCCCGCTCTTGGAGGGGCCTTATCCGAATACGCTGGCGATGTGGGGGGTGGTGTCACTAAGTGACCACCTGGTGGGGTCTTGATGCCTGGCGTCATTGACCTCTCTGGGCCCCCGTTTTCCAGGGGATCCAGTCCCTTCAGTGGGTCTGGGTCTTCCTTCGCGCTCCGCTGCTACGGCCTTGCCACGGGGTTGGGTTTCCTCTTGACCCCGTGATTTCTGGGGGCGGTAACGAGGTTGTTCCTTCCGTTCGTTCCCGGGTGGCATGCGGGTTGTGCGTGTGTGTAGTCGTGGGGTCAAGCCACCTTCTGCTCACCCTGTGCGTTGAGTTGCTTGAGTGCCTCTTCGCACGGTCAAATCCGTCGCCCTCCCGTGACCCTCCAATAGGGGGGGTATCCTCCATTAGGGAGGGTCGGGGGGGCTCGGTCCTCCCCGATCTGATGGTTGTGGGGGGCCTCAGCGGGGTACATTTGTCGGGCTATGGCTCTCGCTCAGCCTCCCTTGTGCAGTAGTGACGCTGAGCGAGATCCATTACGAAACAGAACGATAGGTTATAACTATAACCAAGTTCTGTGAGTAATGGTGACGCTCAGCGTCAGACGCCGCTGCGGCCCTTGATCTCACCTTGTGGTGAAAGCTTGGGAAGGAGGCGAGTAGGTGACCACACACCTGCTTATGAAGGTAAGCTGATAGGGATGTGGCCAGACGAATGTTGGGATGTAAAGGTACATTGTGGAATTTTTTATTCAGTGCGCGTGCACGAGTGAAGTATAGTGCGGTAGTGATGCTGAGCGTCACCATTACTCACAGAACTTGGTTATAGTTATAACCTATCGTTAATCTTTATAATAACACCCACCCCCCCCCCCCCCCGATATTTAAATGTCTTGGTACGTAAAGGTGTTCATTATGACGTCTGCATTGAAATATGGCGAATGAAAATGTATTGAATTTAAAATATTAAAAGATTCTACAGCTCCTAGAGGACCTGTTAAGATCATAAACATCAGCACATACCAAAATATTTAAATAATAACAAAACAATGCCCCCCCATACCCCTCCCAATGAGCTTACAAGATTTCCATATAAAAAATTCACTTTCATGCAAGCCACTTTATTATTATCTGCATATAAGTACACTTATCATATAATGAAACAGTAAGAGCTAGATCCACAAAGAATGGATTGCACGGTGCTACTTGCACCCTTACTTACAATTCATTATGAATTGAAAATGGGGGACACTGATGTAAACAAGACGAAAGTTTCTCTGGTCTGCATCCCCTTAACAATTGTGTGTATTGAGCCGTACTGTATTGTATTTGTACCCATTGTACACCCACATTTTCAATCAATCACCTGTGATTGATTGAAAATGTTATTAACAGATTGCAGAATGGGTACAGTACAATACGGCTCAATACACACAATTGTTAAGGGGGTGCAGACCAGAGACCAGAGAAAGACTTTCATCTTGTTTACATCAGTGTCCCCCATTTTCAATTCATAATGAATTGTAAGTAAGGGTGCAAGTAGCAATCCATTCTTTGTGGATCTAGCCCTAAGTGTTTATAGACAAGTATATATACAGTTTAAAGCAGTCATGAAAAACAGTTTCAAGCAGGTGTAATCAAACTTTTGAGTCTTCCTGTATGTGCAGTGGCACCAGCCAGTCGGTGTACCTGCCCCGACACTGTTTATAGTGTGTATATGTATTTTTTTATAAATTATTTTCTTTCGTTTTTTAGCTGCAACTGAAGCTGCAACTGAAGTATTTGACAGCTTGTTTACATTTTTGCAAGTTAGATTTGCACTTTATTAAATTCAGTCTTGTTTGGTGAAAAAGCAAGTTGCACTAATAATCCCAATAGGGACATTCATTGTTTACATTTTTTTTTCTACTTGAATTAAAGAAACAGCATTTCACATATGAGTACTTGTGTTTATTACCAAAGTGTTACAGCAAGGTGCTGTTTGGGCTCTACTGGCTCCCTCCAGTTTGTCGTCTGATAGATAGAAACTTTATTGCCATTTCAACACGGTTGATTGGGATTTGTCTTGGTGCCACATACAGTACAGACAATGTTAAAAACATACAATATAAAAACACAAGAATACAATCCCCACAATAAAAAGTTTTACACAAACAATTAAAAAGAAAAAATGCTACAGTACCTAAAATAAATTGCTCATTGTTCCAGTTTTAAAGTGCATGTTGGCTGGTGCTAGCCCTTGTTGTGCAAAGTGCCTGTACATTTGTACTTGAGTTCAGGTGACGGACAGCCTCGGGGTACTGTTTTTAAAACGGGATGTCCTGCACCTGAGACTTTGGAGTCTTCTGCCAGAGGGAAGGGGGTTAAAGAGGTCGTAAGCAGGGTGAGAAGGGTCCCTGATCACCTTTTCCCCTTTCCGCCGGATTTGTGTGGCATAAATGGAGGCCACAGAGGGGAGCTCACAGCCGATGATTTTTGACGCTGTGCGTACAGTTCGTTCTAAATGTCCCCTATCATGGACGGTGGTGTTTCCGTACCACACAGTCATTGAGAAGGTAAGGACACTCTCCACAGTGGCTCTATAAAAACTGAGCATCGCCTCCCTGGACACACCAAACTTTTTAAGCTGGCGCAGGGAGTGGAGCCTCTGGTGGGCTTTGCTAATTATGAGGCTGGTGTTAACTTCCCATTTTAAATGATCACATATGGTGATGCCCAGGAATTTGAAACAGTCTACCCTCTCCACCTCCTGGCCGTTTATGTACAGTGGAGGGTGGACTGCCTCCCCGCGCCGGAAGTCAACTATAATTTCCTTTGTCTTAGTGTTGTGAAGGATCAGATTAAACCGAATATATATATTTATTTATGGATATATATTGAATAGTATTTGTATATCGTTTGATATCCCTTGTATATTCCTTGTACATATACACGGAATATCCCTTTAGTCTACTATAGCCCATAATAGTTCATTCTCTTATTGGACAAGGACCTGGCGCCAGGGGACAAGCCCCTTGGAGCCAAGTTCAATGGTACCGACGAGACATGTCTCTACTAGCCCCGGCTCTGCGCAGGAATACGGCTACCGAAAAGAGAGTGGCACTATTTGTTCACCGTGCATATAAATATGGCGCAAGTAAATGTAGAAGTCCTCTTATCCCTTAGTCCTTTACCCTTCTACCCAACTAAGTAACAGAACGTGAAGCCTCACCCCACGATACCGCGTGCGGTGTAGTATGGCCTGTTTGGCCTTAGAATAGCATTGAGACCTCGTGCGAATTAATAGCTGAATTGTCAGAGTTTGGCACCGTATTTCTATTAAGTAATAATAGTCTATTATGTATGGTGCATCGTGCGGTTAGAGTTCTAAAGTGAGCAGCATCCCCGTCGCTTCCTCGTGTTATCTAGAGTCTTAACCAGGTTGGGCAGACCACACGTGGTGCTTTCATCCGAGGAGTTCTAGGCGAGGACCGAGTGGACCTGTACATTGGATTACCTACCCGACGACTGCTGAGCCCTATGCGGCATGGAATATATATTTGCTTTGGTACTTTGATTTGTGGAGCGGATAATCGCCAACACCGGTGAGTGTTGGATTTACCCCGAAAGGAGTCAAGGTGAGACGGCGCTCAGACCAGACTGAGGTCGCCTCGCGTCTTCTTCATTGTGGACCTACAGCTACAGCTACAGCCTACAAGAGAGCCAAGGTGTATTCATCTGTGGATCAAGATTCTACTGCACTGTCTTCTGTACTTGAAGTCTCCCTAGACATCGTTAACCAGACGGGATACTGCCGACGGCTCTCCTACCCCCCCTACCGGCTTACAACCGGGAGGACCCCTACAGTATATCCAGCTATAATCATTAAGTGTGCCATCGTTATAATTCCCTAAGAGCCAGGTTGTATACTTGCTTCCTGCGTAACCAGAGATTGGACATTCAGTGTTGATTTGCCTACGAGTACTCATTTGCCTTACAAGTGCATTCAAATCATAAATGTAATAGTAACTATTATATGTACCCTTTGCTATATATTAAATATTTGATTATTACCTTTGTGTGGACCCGATTTCATTGTGGGAAAGTGTTCATCATATTTAGATATCGTGTACTGTATGGCCAGTAGTTAAAGTACATAAAGCGGTAGTGGTTTAATGATACCATACTTATCAATACAGTCAGGGAATTGTACCCCTCAGTTACACTTAGAGATGTTTAAAAGCAGGTCGTTCTCCTTGCACCATACAGCAAAGCTATCGACTTCAGCTCTATAGGCCGATTCATCCCCGTTCTTAATTAGTCAAGTCAAGTCAAGAGATTTATTTGTCACGGCATACAAGTATACAATGAAATGCGGGTGGTCTTGCCCGCAACGATGTGCAATAACCAGTGATGCCAGTAACGCGTTACTAAGTAACGCGTTATTGTAATCTGATTACTTTTCCCCGAAAATAGTAATCTAACGCGTTAATCTTTAAAAGCCAGTAATCTGATTGCAGTTACTTGTCCAAGTGGCTGTGCGTTACTATTTCGTTACTATCTCATCATAAATTCATAATGCAGGCGGAATGCAGTATTTTATTTCGTTTTCGACAGTCAAAAATACATTTTGAGCTGTTTTTCTTATTTGGGAGTGACGTCGTGTGGCAGTGAAAGGGTTAAATACACAATGTGTCCCGCGGCGTGACTGGACCCTCTGTCTGTGAGTGACTCTGCTTTGGTCCAATCACATTCCCCATCCACAGTCTGCGAATCAGAGGCAGAGTAGGGCGGGTCTTCACAGCACGTCATGTGACATATGCGCCAATCGTGTGACAGCAGGGCTCCGTCGTTACAGCCTCGTCTGCAGCACGGAGAATTTCACCCCAAAACGCTCGTCTAAACGTAGCCTCAGTCACTACTTCACGTTTGTGTCAGCTAAGCCGGGTGAAAAAAACATTCATATGCGGAGGAAACAAAATACTGTCTACCGCTAAAAACAGCACATCCAATTGCATTGAAAGCATCTGGAATCACAACACTAGCCGACGCTTCGACTAGGTACAGGAGGACTCGGAGGCCAGCCAAACAGCAAAAGAGAGAGATTGTTTCTTTCCCTTTTGATTAATGTATATTTGATGGTGGCAGAGCAAAAGCTCTTATTTGCCAGATTTACAGTTAATTTACATGTTAAAGAGAGACTGATTGTATGTTTATAGAGAGACATTTATAAAAACAATTTAATAGTTACAGTTGATATAATTGAATAGTTCAGCCTGCATTTGTTAGATGTGATACACTGGTTTTGTAAAACCGCTGGCTGCTCTAATGCTGTGAGCATCATAGACTGTTGCTTTACCATACTTGATGGTACAGAAGCTGAAGCACTAGTTTAACAATTTACGTTATGTGCAGAGAAACAAGTTAAAAACAATTTATGCACTTTCAATAAAGCGTTTAAAAAAAACTGTTGGGGGAACGACGACGACTTCGTAACCTAGTTACTTTCAAAGTAACTAAGTTACTCTGATAATCAAGTAATCAGTAAAGTAACTTGGATTACTTTTTAAAGGAGTAATCAGTAATCAGATTACTTTTACAAGTAATCTGTGGCATCACTGGCAATAACATATAATAGAATCAACATTGTGCAAAAACAAGTAGCATTGTGCAATAAACAAGTAACATGTTAGGGCATATCGGTATATGTACATAAGTTATTTACAGAGCATGGAGGAGATACTGGGTCCTTTGGTAGTGTATCTGTACATGCTAATTTATACAATCTCCAGTTATACTATCCTTTTTTTTTTTTTTTAAGTGACCCTTCTTGGTGGCCATAAGTGTGGGCGTGTGCAGCATGAGTGTGTGTCTGCTCATGTTAAAGTGGCTGCTAGTGTGTGGGCGTGTACAGTGAGTGTGTTGTGCGTGTGCTCATGTGTGCTTGTGTGTGGAGAGTTCAGTGTTCAGGGCTCTGATGGCCTGGGGGAAGAAGCTGAGCCGAAGTCTCTCTGTCCTAGTAGCTGGTGTTCGCAGGCGTCTGCCTGACCTGAGCAGCATGAACAGGCTTTGTTGGGGTGGTGTGGGTCTTTCATTATTCTGCAGGCTCTGGATTTGCACCTCTTGTTGTATAGAACCTGCAGGGGTGGTAGTGCAATACCCGTGGTACGCTCGGCTGAGCGCACCACTCTCTGTAGGGCCTTCTTGTCCTGTGCCGTGCTGTTTCCATGCCAGGCAGTGATGTGTCATTAGTCCCACTACTGTTGTGTCATCCGCATATTTAAAAAATCTGACAGAATCAGAGTGGGAGGCACAGTCATTAGTGTATAGACAGTATAGCAGAGGAGAGAGAACACAGCCCTGGGGGGCCCCGGTGTTCAAGGTCCTGGATCTAGAGAACAAATTACCTACTTTAACCACTTGTTCTCTGTCTGAGAGAAAATCTAGAATAAAATAGCACCGAGACTCATCAATTCCGAGCAATTTAAGTTTTTCAAATAGTTTAAAAGGCACAATCGTGTTAAACGCTGAACTAAATCAATAAACAAAATTCGTACATAAGTGGCAGAGGCCTCCAGGTGCTGCAGGATGGTGTGTAAACACATAGATACAGCATCCCCTACAGACCTGTTGGGCTGATAAGCAAACTGATACATGTCTAATTTACCAATACTAGATAAATGATCACAGACAAGCCGCTCGAACACCTTCATAATGACAGAGGTCAGAGCGACGGGCCTGTAATCATTCAGACAAGCAGTGCTAGATTTCTTGGGCACAGGTATGACTATGGCAGATTTATAGCATGCCGGGACTTTAAGTGTGCTGAGAGACCAATTAAAAAGATCTGTAAAAACCGTAGCAAGTTGGTCAGCACCATTTTTCAGGGTAAAAGTAGACACATTGACTACTTCCTAACATTTTGTTTGCGGAGTAAGGCTCTGACTTGGTGTTCCTCGACTACAAAGGGGGGGGGTTACAGGACCCATTCTATCAGCTACCCTAGGTTGATCACCTGAGTGCACATCAAATCTGCAATAAAATTCATTAAGCTTGTCAGGGAGTAGGGGGTCCACATTCTGAGCTCACTGTTTATTCTTGTACCCAGTAATCATATGTAGACCCTGCCAAACCCCTTTTGCGTCCCCAGCTTTCAGTTTGTCCTCAAGACTATCTCTGTACATAGCCTTAGCTGTTTTCACACTTCGTTCAAATTCATACCTGGCAATTTTATAGAGATCTGCATCTCCACTTTTGAAAGCCTGATTCTTCTTAACCCAGAGACTTTTAACCTCTTTATTAAACCATGGCTTATTATTGCCATAGATAGTCATCATCTTTGATGGAATACACCTGTCTTCCGACAAGTTGATGTATGAGGATATTGTGTCAGTGTATTCATCCAGATCATCACATGCTTCACTAAAAACAGACCAGTCAGTGAGCTCCAGACAGTCGCTGAGCATATCAGCAGCCTCAGTCGACCACTGCCTCACAGGCCGGACAGTCCTTTTAATAGTCTTTAACTGCTGACGGTACTGAGGGATTAAAAAAATCATATTATGGTCAGACTGACCGATAGGGGAGCGCACCACGGCGTGAAACGCCCGAGAAATTGTACAGTAACATTGGTCGAGTGTTTTTTCGCCTCTGGTAGCAGCGAATATTTGTTGTTTGTACCTGGGTGCCGACTTCCTCAAGTTGACGTGGTTAAAGTCACCCATTACGAGGAGGGTAGAGTCCGGGTGTGCATTCTCCATCTCTGTAATCCATGCAGCCAGTTGCTGGGACGCCGACTTGGCCTCAGCTTGCGGGGGAATATATACCGCCACTATAATAACTGAGGCGAATTCCCTCTGTAGATAAAACGGTCTGCATTGGATGGCGAGTTTCTCTAGCTCAGGGGAGCATGACCGGTTCATAATTTTCGTGTCAGTACACCACCTTTGATTGACGTAACAGCCGAGGCCGCCGCCCGTGTTTTCAGCGACTCTGAAGTGCGATCCGCCCGGTGGAAAGAGAACCCGTCTAGCTGTAGCGCGGAGTCGGGTATGCCAGAGTGAAGCCACGTCTCGCTGAAGCACATTATGGAGCAGTCTGCGTAGTCCTTCCGAGATGATGTTAACAGCTCATCCAGTTTGTTAGATAGGGATCGCACATTTGAGAGTATTATACTCGGTAATGCAGAGCGGTGCTTGCGTTTTCTGTGACGCACAAGAACGCCAGCCGTCTTCCGCGTCTCCTAGGCGCAGAGCCGTTGTGTGGACCCGAGCCTGTTTGTTGAACAAAGTCACTCGAAGAATAAAGTAACTTGGGTTCAATGTCCGGCAGCACAGAGCGTATCCTTAAAAGTTCCATCCTTTCATATTTCAGACACGTACCCTCCGAAAAACACATGGAGAAAACAGACAAACGCAGAGCAAGCAGCACCATGTCGCCATTAGACTGCGCCATCTTCCTCAGGTCCTCACCAACGAATGACAGGATGCTGTCCATCTGGTAAGTAGTTGTGGAAACGACCTCCATCAAGATGCAGTTCTTGGATCAGGTGGTGATTACTATCCTTGCTGTCTCCTCCTCAGAATTATTGGGTGCACCCACATATTTTTCCTACATTGCAGGAGCAGCAATGCAGCCACTTTCCTCCTGAGTGCGTGAATGTACTTGGGTCCTGTTCATGTTCAAAAGTTATGTACAAATTATGAATATAATGAGCTCTGTTGTAATATAATTTAATAATAATCTTATAGCAAAATATGACATTGATGTCTAGATGCATATTGGTGTTCAACAGGTGATGTGTCTGCCTATTGAGGGCTTGAGTGTTCAGCTGTCACAAGAAAGTTAAATCAATGTCCACAAACCAACTGAGACTATTATAGCATGATTATTTGGTCTGCTCCCTAAACAAACTTACTAGTTAGCAATCATGCTATGAATGGGCTTGATCACTGATTGATAGGCATTGTGCATAACATTAGTAGTAGTCTTACCCCGAAAATCCGATTGTTAGAAAAAGCCTTGTCTATGACCGGTACAGTAAGCCACTGCGATCATTACATAAACACGTTTCACGTTTACCTTAGCCAATAGGTAATCCAAAAAGAATAATTCCAATTATCCCATCGGCGATCGCGATTACAAGTTTATATGTAATTACTAGTGCTGTCAGGCGATTAAAAAAATGTATAATTACAGGATTTGTAATTAATAAATTATTAATTAATCCACACACACTCACTTTAAACAATCAACCCACTGCAGCACCCACTCTACACACGTTAGAACACCTAGACACACTTTATATTTATTGGCAAAGAATTTGCACTACAACCCATACCTCAGGACACCTTACTGTAAATTGTACCTAAATTGTACCTCATCCCATTTCTGCTCTGCACTATATAGTATATTAGTATATTGTATGGTAACTCAGTTACTGCTATCCTGCATTGAACATTGTACATATGTACATACTGAACACTTGTGTCTACGTACGTGACTTCTATTTTTTACTTTTACTTGCTATACTTATTTTATTCATACTTATCTTTTGTCTAGCACAGTCTCTGGAGCGTAACAGAAAGAAGCATTTTGTATAAAAGTATTCTGTACTTCTGTATGACAACTATTAAAGAAACTTGAAACTTGAACTTGAAACTAATTAATTGCATTTTAATCGCATAACCATTTTATGCCTGATATTCTATATTCTATAATCATATTTCAAATAGCATGTGTCCGGATGGCAGAATTCAGTACTGTATCTACAAAACCTTCTGTTTAATCATCTTCCATCTATTAATTTGCTTAGATTTTTCAGGTCTGGTCAATTTGAGCATTGTTATTCACAGTCAAAGATAACATTTTTTTATTGATATTCTCATTTGGTTCATTACAATTTACTCAAGCCTAGTAACAGACACAGTATTTCTGACACTGGGAATACATTCCCTGAGTTCCATAGATGTCCCTAGAATCAGATACCAAGAACATGCAAATGACACATATTATAAAAGTCTGTAAATGTGTATTCTACGTTCTTATGGAATGAATGAGTAAAAAAAAAAATGTAATTAATTTTGAGTAGATTTTCATAACGCGATAATTTGCTGTGTAATTAATTAATCTAATTAATGCGATAAACTGACAGCCCTAGTAATTACACATGTCTACTGGACACTATAGGTTCTGAGGCGAGCAGATCTGCTTTCGATTGCTTTGGAAGAGCTCCTCCCCCACAGAGCGAGCCTCGATGTCTCTGTGCATTCATTGCCAATGAGACTTCCACCCCTCATAGCCTTCCTATCTGAGTTCAAATGGTACTGCCATCTGGTGTAATTCTTTTTTTTAATAAATGTATTTATTAGTCGTCAAAGGTACAGTGGACTACAATACACATTGAATGGCAAATTTTATATTTTTGCCTTTTCCCCCCTCCAGGGTTCCCACAGACATTGCAAAATTAAATTCAAGGCCTTTCTCATTTTACAAAGGACACAGTTCACTTTTAACCGCTATTTTCTGAAAATCCGCCTAAAATACATAAGTCAATGGAATATTGCTCCACCTCTACAAGGCTATTTGCATATTCTTGGTATCTAGGGACATCTATGGACCTCAGTGAATGTATTCCCAGTGTCAGAAATATTGTGTCTATTACTAGGCTTGCTTAAATTGTGATGAAACAAAGCAGAAAATGAATTATGATTTTTCTTTGCATCTTTGACGGTGAATAACATACGGTTATGTCTATAACCATAGTTATGAGTATAGTGACGCTCTGCGTCTACTGGAATACACTCCCATATCAGTACTAGCACTGAATAAATCTTCACATGCACCTATATACACCCACTCGCCTGGCCACACCCCCATCCGCTCCTATACATACGCAGGGGTGTGGCCATACTAACAGCTCCTTCCCAAGTCTTTCACCACCAGGGCGAAGACCACGGGGTCCTCAGTGAGTCCGACGCAGAGTGTCACTATACTCATATAACTATGGTTATAGACATAACCGTACGTTATATAACGTATAGCTCCGCTCTAACGTCTACTCTAATACAGGAGCTGAGCAGAGCGGAAATGTACCCGCTGAGGCCCCCGACAACCATCAGAACTGGGGAGGACCCGAGCCCCCGGACCCCCTAGTGTAGGACGGGAGGGAAACGGATCCGACTGTGCGAAGAGGGGTTTAGCAACTCAAACGCACAGGGTGAGCAGACCGTGGGACTTACCTTCCCACAGAAGAACCCACGACTACACAAACGCGCAATCCACATGCCACTAGGGAACGAACGGGAAGAAACAAAACCCCCGTTACAACCCCTAATATCACGGGGTCAAAGGCAAAAACCCAACCCCCTGGCAAGGCCGTAGCAGCGGAGCGCGAAGGAGGACCCAGCCCCAGGAAGGGACTGGACCCCCCGGAAAAGGGGGCCTGGTGAGGCCAACGATGCCGCAGCATCAAGACCTCACCAGGCGGTTACTAGTGACACCACCCCCCACATCGCCAGCGTATTCGGACGGGGCCCATCCAAGAGCAGGCCCTTCCCCCCACAGCACGCCGCCCCGAAGCACTCAAGAGGCTACACCCACAGCGGGACCAGGCAGCGCACCGGGGAGACAACCCTCAAAGAGGGCGATCTCTCAATCCAGGCAACAGGCCACTCGACCTGAGCCCGGAGCACTGCGGACTAGACAGGCGCCAAAGGGGTCTGCTGAGAACAGCACCCCGGCGGAAGGGGCGTATGCTGGCATGCTGTGCACCATGTCGCAGCCTCCACAAAAAACCCCGACCCTCTAGAGGGGCCGAGGCAGAGAAGGCTGACATGATTGGCAGACATCATGAAAGGTGCGGGGGCACACTCACAGGCAGACAGGGCCAAACCCGGCCTACCCCGAGAGTTGACTCCGCTACCAACACACCAGGAAACCAACCACCACTTGGTTCTAACACGAGGCGGTTGTTCCTATAACCCCCCAAGAAAAAACTCAAACACAACTGCGGGTATACACAGGCTATACAGCAGTACAAGTGTTTCAGTTTTCAAGAAGGGGTTAACCCAGGCCAACCGGTCGACGAAAACAAATCCGGACCTGGGCCCGGCGGACCGGGACGTACACAGGGATGCCAGAGGGGTTCTACAAAAACCACCTCGACAGCCCCCTCCCAGCCCCGCCAAGCAGGAGAAGAGCGGGGCGAAAAAAGAATGGAGAAGGACCAGGCTCCTTAGAACAGCGCAAGGTACAACACAATATTGACCAAGCAACAGTGAAGGATAACACGCAGTGACATAATCACGAACATCTCCATAACATCAAACCCTGCAACGCCCGGGTCGACCCGGCATTTTCCCCCCGAAAAAGCACAAGTCCCTCAGGGTATCAGAACAGCAGATCTGCGCCCCGGCGGACAACGGGTTAACTGACCTGGTCCGGCGTGACCAGAACCAGTCCTGTGTCCTAATCACGCCGCCATCCCCAGTCCCAGGAGGGGGGTAGGTACGCGTGTCGATCTAAAACATCACAGAGAGCGCCACCAAGCCGCGCCCGGTGGCCCACCCCAAAGGCGTGAGACCCCTCCGCCAATGCTTTGATCTATTCCGTTATCTCCCCCCAGAGATGAACGAGAATTCATCGAGACTAACCTAGTACACTGGCGCTCGGAAGAGACAAAACTCCATCCCAGTTGCCCCACAAACGCTGTTTCAATGATGAGCAACCAAGGCACCCAGGGCCAGCACCATGTATACGTCGAGACCCAAAACATATCAATGGTAATTCTAACACGAACCCAGATAACGTTCCCTCCAAGCCGCCTGGGAGAGCGGCAGGAAGCTGGCCAAGACACAGATATGGGTCCCATATGACGCGCCCGAGGGAAACATCCCTGTCAACCCTGCCCTATAAAGGGAGGAGACGGGGAACCCCCAGAGAGAGACTTCCCAGGTGAGTAATAATTGAAAAGACATATGCAACATTGAGCTATGTAACAATTGGACTTAGACTCTCTGAGGAGGAGGCTCTGAAACTCTGAGGAGGCTCCCTCACTGAGAGGGAGGTTCTGAACTCACCGAGGAGGCTCTGACCCAATATACACACTACTAGTTTCAAGTTTCAAGTTTCTTTAATAGTTGTCATACAGAAGTACAGAATACTTTTATACAAAATGCTTCTTACTGTTGCGCTCCAGAGACTGTGCAAGACAAGATAAGTATGAAATAAAATAACATAGTAAAATTAGAAGTAAAAAAAATGAGGTCACAGTGTTCAGTTTAGACATATGTACAATGTTCGATGCAGAATAGACGTAGTTACCATACAATATACAATACTGTGCAGTGTACTAATATACAATACTATATAGTGCAAGGCAGAAATGGACTATTAGGGAGCAGAGCAGGAGAACAAATTGTCTCTACTGCATTGCATCACCTACCAAGCTCAAGACACATACAACAGAGCATAACTTCTTTTTAAGTTCTACTCACCTTGACAATAACAGAGGTCCACAACATGGAGCCTGAAAAGAACTCACGAAATTCTCACAACCAATAGAAACGCGCCCAGTGACGTACTCTATGGCAGGGGGAATTCCTTGGCCCACCGCCCAATATGGCGTGGGACCAGGAAACTCCCCCCCCCTCCCTACCCTGTGACGCGCTGACCCAGCAATGTGACAGGAGGCCCAACCCCCTGACCAATCAGAAAAAGGGGAGGGAGGTTTTATCAGTTCACCCCCTCATGACCCCTCACCCCTGATACAATGCAATGACAAAGCAGAGCCATGACACCAGTCATAGCGTGCTACATGAAGCGCATGTATACCTGTCAAGGTAACAGCTTCACATAGGCTCATGTGCGAACCTGCCACCTGAATTTTTACACATTTTCCTAAAGGAAGAAAAACACAGACCAAGAGAGGGCCCTTCATTAAGGGCCCTGGTACAAGAGCTTACGCATGTAACTTCTGTAGGCCAACACCTAACCCAGTTGTGGATCTTAACGACACACACAACCCTCCATCACAACAAAAAAGGCAAAAGTACACTCTCACTACCGTAAGAGGAACGCCGTTTTTAATAACGAGAGAAGACACAACTCCTCGTTTAAGTACTGGTCAAAGGCCTTGCTAAGTCCACATGACAGCGACCAAACAATCTTCAGAAAAAAATTGCCTCTCTAAGCAGGAGCACAACCCCAGCAGAAGCTGAGGGGTTACACCGTATCCCCACAAACATAGTGAAACAATATATTGTAAACAAAAACATGTTTGAGGGGAGGGTGGGGGGGGGCCCAGGGGAAAACCGGGGGAAAAAACCACCCCTCACCACCTTACCCCTGATACGACTTGTTTGAACAGGTACAGCCCTGTTTATATGTGAAACTTGCCACCTGTTTATTGTCATCACAAGCTGAGAGAGGGACTCATCCCTCGATCACATGCCACTATGCATAGCTTTGCAGGGTAACCCAGCCAGTCGTGGGCTCAGCTACGTTATCTAACGTTACATGAACACACACAACCTCTCATCATACAATAAAAAACCCAGTTCATTTTTACTCACGTAAAAAACAACGCTGTTTTCTAGGTAGAGAGAAAGCTATACCAGCGATCAAGACAATTCACATACGGTACATGTCATATCTCCAAATGTAGTGAAGCAACATATGTTTTTGAAAAAAAAATCGTTATTAACAAAACATTCAGGAGGGGAAGGAAGAGGGGGGAAATGTCCAATGGACCCTTACCTGCACCAATGAACGCAGGCTGAGAAGACCGCAACAGGCTGGTCTCCATGTTGACGAAGGCCCTCGCTGGCGGGGCAAAAGAAGCTATGGCCGGAGCGTAGGCTCCGGCGAGATGCCCCCCTCCAACAGCCGGTCATGACGCAGGGCCGACTACATCTTCTGTCAAAGATGACGTCGTAGTCAGAGTGCTATGGCCTGCTATTCTCACGGCTAATGTTCAACGGTGTAGCACAAGCTAACAGCTAACTCCAGGCTAACTGGTAGCATCAGGCTAACGTTCCCAGTCGAGCGAGCGTACAGAGCTAGCGTTGTAGCTAAACAGCTAACTGGCTTACAGGTAGCTCAACCCAACTAGGACACAAGCTAAGCAGCTACCACCGAAACTATACAACGTGAGAACACAATATAGGCCAACACTCAGACAGCCGCTGTCTGTCATTCTCCTCACCCGAAGAGAGAAGAGGAAAAGAAGTCAACACAGTCTTCAGAACAGTGATTATCAGACACAGCGGTGCCGGCACAAGTCCCTCATGGGCTGCAACCGACTTGAGCGTGGAGGTATTCTCATAACAAAACACCAAACTCACCTTCCTCGCGCCGGGTGATTTTCATTTTGAAAAACAGGGCCGCACGGTGACGGAGAGTATCCGTTTGTCCAGAGATCCGGGGGTTTGAACCGCAGATTCGGATACGGTCCCAGGTGACAAAGCTCCCGATGAGGAGCTCATGTAACGTGGGCGTCAAACCAGAACCCTCTCTACGCCGCTAAGAGGCAGCAAAAAAGGGTACCAGCCTGGAGCCGGCTTTCGTAAGTCATGCAGCTATTCCCCCCATAACAACACACCTGGCGCTTGCATCTCAAAACCATCACCCGCCCGGAGAGGCAGCTAGCCCTCACACGGCCGAGCGCCTCTCAAGCAAAGTCCAACTGCAGAGCGAAGGTAATACCTGTCCAACTGCAGAGCTGGACGAACGCCGGCGGGGATTAGGCCAGCGACACGAGCCCCTAATACGAAAATGCCGGTGGAGGTCAGAATGATCATCATCTTCTAGACATCTGGCGAAGACATTATCACTGTATTTCCTCAAATAGTGAGAGAGAAAATAAAGATGTCAACGCAGCTCCTTCTCTTCAACGTAGCTCCTTGACCTTCACTAAACGCAAGTGGTGTACACTAGGGATAAGTACCGAATTCGGTACTTTTGAGGTACCGAACCGAAACACGTCGGTACTACAGAGTATCTTTTCATGTCAACGTTCACACGCACAATATATGCTTACCTAGGATTTGACTTGATTCAACAACAAAGCAGTCGGAGCAATGACAAGCCGAAAACTGTCGAAATTGTAGTTAGGTAGGTAAATTAAATTTCTTGAGACTAAAGTACCTAAAAAAGGTACCATTGGGTACCGGTATCGATTCACAGGTACCGGTATCGGTTCAAATATGAAAGGTACCCATCCCTAGTGTACACAGACACTTGATGGTGGTGAAAACAAGGAAGGAGCTGTTAGTATGGCCACACCCCTGCTTATGTAGAGGAGCGGATGGGGGTGTGGCCAGGCGAGTGGGTGTATATAGGTGCATGTGAAGATTTATTCAGTGCTAGTACTGATATGGGAGTGTATTCCAGTAGACGCAGAGCGGAGCTATACGATATATAACACCATGCTAAAAATGACCAGACATGAAAAACTGCCACTGATCTCGTTCAGTACCTTCTTGAGACCATGTGTACAAAACTTCCCGGAAGAGGCGTGGCACCCAAAGTGTTAAGAGGTTAAACTTATGACAATATAATAGAATATAATTATAAAATTAAAATAGGTATAGGCCAGGGCTGTACAACATACAAATACTGGAACTCACAAACTTTGATTGGATGGTTGCAGCAGATTTTCCCATGGAATTGTACTTAGAATTATCACTCGGAAGGACCACAATTTCTGTTCTTATTTAAAAGAGACCAAGCATTCTGAGGTTGTTACATTTGAATGATACGGTTTGAAACAGGTATAGTTTTAAAGGTCCCATATTGTAATCCTTTTCAAACGAGTTAAAAACATAGTTATTTGAGGTCCACTAAACATGTATTTTAGATTATGCATTCTAGCAGCCTCTATACCCCTCTGTTTCAGTCCTGTTCCCAAACCCTGTTTCTGTGTCTGTAGATTAGATGGATTGGATTAGATCAGAATCAGAAAGGTCTTTATTGCCAGAGGGGCTAACCACTATTAAACTGTCAACAAAAATGTCCCAAAAGGTCTATCGCATCAAAAGATAATCTAGGGATGTATAGAAATTAATTACTGGCTTTATCCAATCTGTGGACCAATGTTCTGTAAATATATGCAATATATTTAGCACTTTGAGATTTGGTTCCAAATGTAAATTGAATGTATTATTATTATTATTATTATTATTATTATTATTATTATTATTATTATTATTATTATTATTATTATTATTATTATTATTATTATTATTATTATTATTATTATATAAAAAAGAAAAAAGTATTTCTCCACGTGGTAAATACACAGGTCACAACATGTTTACAGGAAAGTTTTGGAGTTGTATTTGGAGTGTATTGGGAGTGACTGTTGGGAACTAGGCTACACTGGCACACCTATTTCCAGTGAATGACGCTAAGCTATGGTGCGGCTAACGGTGTGGCTGTTCCCTAAACCTAATGCATGCACAGAGAAGAAAATAATCTGCTTGTCGAACTCCCGGGTAGATGGCAAATTATATAATTTCCCCAAATATTTAGC
This sequence comes from Notolepis coatsorum, assembly GCF_963971535.1. Taxonomy (NCBI): domain Eukaryota; kingdom Metazoa; phylum Chordata; class Actinopteri; order Aulopiformes; family Paralepididae; genus Notolepis; species Notolepis coatsorum. The sequence goes on along the minus strand of NC_140174.1, from coordinate 21,026,778 downwards.
TACTGACTGCCTGGAGACTTCCAGTGGATGTCCAGGTGGCGTGTATATTTTCCCTAACGGACTTTCACTTCTGCGTTCGGGTTCCGCGATCTGATTGGCCACTGACATTTCTCTCAGCACCAATAGTGTGACGCCTAGTTCTATCACTGGTTAAGCTTGGCGACTCTTTCGAAGTTGGTTAAGGTTAGAGTTTGGTTTAGAGCAGGGCGATAGACCACCAGCCCTGATTCCAAACTCTAACCTTAACCAACTTCGAAAGAGTTGCCAAGCTTAACCAGTGATAGAACTAGGTGTTAGCTAGCTAGCAGGCTGTTAGAGGCATAACTAGGCGTCACGCGATTGGCGCTGAGAGAAACGTCAGTGGCCAATCAGATCGCGGAACCCGAACGCGGAAGTGAAAGTCCGTTAGGGAAAATATACACGCGTCCAGGTAAGAGTGAATCTGATAGCTCCTTAAGTTGAGCACTAAAATCCTGAGAGTCAAAACGGCGGAAGAACTTATTTGCCTCGTCTGGCAGGGAGTTCTGGCTACTATTTCCTATTTGTATACCTTTAGGGGCTGTATTGATTTTTATTCCGGACATAATTTTAATTACTTTCCAGGCTGAATCCATGTCACCTTGATTATATTTATCTGCTATTTTATTCTTATAATTTAGCCTTGCCTGTCTCACTACACGTTTGACCTCTTTATTAACATCTTTCTTCTCCTCAGGTGTCCCACAGAAAAATATCCTTTTCTTTTTATTAATAATGCTTTTCAGGTCCTTCGTTACCCAGGGTTTGTTATTAGGAAATATTTTTGTCTCTTTAGAGCAGGGGTAGGCAACCCTAGGCACGCGTGCCTGCATAGGCAGGCGGGGGCATTTTCATAGGCACAGGGGGCAGCATTAACATTTTTTTCTTTTTCTTTTTTTTTATAAATATTATAGTGAAATATTTTGCACTGTTGTCGCATTTATCTTGTTGAAATCCTCCCATAGGTTTTTACTACCACATATTTAATTGAGACCCTTTATTTGTTTATTTCAATTTAGCTGGAAATACATTGCTACATCATTCAGTAACATTTGCAGAGCCTTATAACAAAAACATTATTACGGTCACCATTGTGACCAGTGGGATTAATCAACAAATTGTATTATTTATTTTTCTATTTCATTGAACATTGCACATGTTAAGAGCCATTTTTTTTACTCAAAATGTGAGTATTACCAAGTCAACTTGTGTTCTTAAAACAATGACAATAAACATAGTTTTATTAGGTTGAAATAATGTGGTTGTGTACTTATTTTTCTGTTAACTTATTATGGATTGAAAACTGAAAACCTTAATGCACAGTAACCGAACTCAATATTTTTAAGTTCTGGTAACTTATTATTATAATTTTTTTTACAGTGTAGTCTTGCGATCAATCAAAACTTATTTACACGATATACCTCACATTCATATCCTGGTGTTCTCCTGGTGTTCTTCATTAGGCCTGTAGGTGGAGCTATGACAGCACACGTACAGTACACACACCGATGGTGTGTGATGTGTCCAAAAATGAATGGGCAAATGTGAGTGAAATGGTCGCACTGTATGCAGCTGTTTGTCTGCATTGCACCCCCCCCCCAACTCAGATTTAGGGTTGATACAACCATCATAATAATATTGTTAATAATAACAATAACAATAATGATGTAATAATGTAAAAATTATCATAAAAAATACCTGATTATGAGAAAAAAAATTACGATGCATGGAATATTGTTGAGGCACACTACATTTACATTTACATTTAGTCATTTAGCTGACGCTTTTATCCAAACTTTTATCCAAACTTTTATCCAAACACTAGTTACAACTATATTTCAAACAGGCACTCCATGTCAAAAAGGTTGCTGACCCCTGCTTTAGAGGGTATCACTGTGTCCACACATAAATTAATATATGATGATATTACATCTACGTTATCATTTATGTCTGAGCCTGGCTCGACAAGAGCATCCCATACAGTACATTCAAAGGAGCCTCTAAGGGCCTCAATCTTGTTTTCTGACCAGACCATGAATGTCTTTATAGCTGGTTTTCCGCTTTGAATGACTGGTTGGTATGCAGGGGCCAGCAGAACTGCGTTGTGGTCCGTGATTCCCAGGCCGGTAGGGGGAAGGATCTATATGCTCTGGGAACAGAGCCGTAGCATTTATCCAGCACCTTGTTGAGTCGTGTAGGGCAGTCAATATACTGGTGGTATGCGGGTAAGACACCATCCAGCTGACGATGATTGACGTTGCCTAGGAGAAACTTAGGTACATCTGTCGATATTTCGTCCATCTTGTTTACCATGTCCGCTTTAACTTCCAATGCATTGTTCATGTTGGCACAGGGGTGGATGTACACTACCGCATACATACGTTGCGGGAACTCTCTTGGTAGGTAATGCGGGCAAAGAGACACAGTCAGCATTTCTGTCAGCTGTACATATTGTATCCCGGACAGTAACAGTCTTACACCACTTTTGGTTTATGTATAAGCAGACACCCCCCCCCCTGTTTGCTTACCGGTGATGGTCTTATCTCTGTCAAGTTGTATCGGTGTAGGGCTGGGTGATATGGCCTCTAAATGATATTGCGATATGTTTTGGCTATATCTTGATACAGGCTATACTGGATATCGTGATATTTTTACCTTTCCTCTAAAGCACTTAAAAATGCTTGATTTAACCCTTTCATGCATGCAGTCACGCCAATATGATGATTATAATAGTCCCTGCAACATTTGTTTGCATTAAACCATGTAGATGCTTTCAAAAATAATTAAATTAAAAGTTTCTAAAAATGTACTAAGAGTAGTCTACTGACACACTAATAAAATTAATAATACAAATATTAAAAAATCTACTGTAAGTAAATTTATATAAAAACTCTTGGGTGCCTAAGACTTTTGCACAGTACTGTGTTTTCTATCCACTTTATCCAAACACACACACACTTTATATATACACACTACTGTGAGAAAATAATAACACACAAAGGGATAGCTTATAGCAGACTTAATGATTTTAGAATATTTCAGATAATGAAATTAGATGTTTATCATCAACTATCCAGTTAGTATTCATAGTGTAATGTTTGGCTACTTTAAATAATTGAATGTAGAGACAGAGAGCGAGAAAGCATGGTGTTTGAGTTTGAGGTTTGAGTGTCCTAAGTTGCCGTAGTTGATGATGTCACACAAGGATGTTGCTGGTGGTAGTCATTCGCCTGTAGCTCATCCAGTTTGTTGCGTAGTGACAAATTATGTCATGATGTTTTTCATCTGCTGTCTCAGACCCGGCTTTCTTTCCTCTCGTCCTCCTGTTAGTTTGTTTGCTTGCTGTGCTCAGCATATGTTCACGGAATATCTCTGACGGTATATTCCAGTCTGTATTGCTGTCTCCAGTTTTGCTGCAAACTGAGAATAAAGTCCTGGTTTAACATTGATAGCCTTGGTCGGTGGTGTTGGTTATTTCCCCATCCAAACAGCGGGTGTAGGCAGCAGCACACAATCAGTGACGCAAGGAGTAGTTTGTAGATATTCATTATCTCCGATCTTGGCAAACGTACTCGGGTTAAAGTAATTTTGTGTGGTTGGGCACATATGGGCATAGGAATCCCTCTCACAGTGTCATTAAAAGAAGACTTTAAAAGTCTTCTGACATTATACAGTCAGGTCCATAAATATTTGGACATTGACACAATTTCCCCAATTCTGGCTCTGTACAGCACCACAATGGACTTGAAATTAAATCAGGGTGTGCTTCAAGTGCAGACTTCCAGCTTTAATTTGAGGGTATTTACATCTAAATCCGGTGAACCATGTAGGAATTACAACAGTTGCCCCAACTCGAGTACTTTGTTTAGTTTGGAGAACCTCAAGTCTCACTCTGTTTGTTTACATTCTCACCTCCTGACAATATCTGATCAACCTCCAAGTTGTGATTGACAGCATGATGAGGAATGATTGTGATTTTGTAGCCAAGCAATAACTGATTTAATTTCAGTTGCAGAGTTTCACTTAATGCTGAAAAGTTATCTACTGCATGTTTATGTTTGTTATTCATATTATTATTATTCCTCCCTGCAGACCCCCCACAGCTCCCTGTGTGTAAAGAGGAGGTTCCCCCTGAGCAGCAGGAGAGGAGCCCCAGTCTGAGCCAGGAGGATCCAGAGCCCCTACAGATGAAAGAGGAACAGGAGGAACTCTGGAGCAGTCAGGAGGGAGAGCAGCTTCAAGGTCTGGAGGAGGCTGATATCATAAAGTTGACATACACCCCTGTCCCTGTGAAGAGTGAACATGATGAAGAGAAACCTCAGTCCTCATGGTTTAACCAAACCCAGGACCCAGAGTTCCTACAGATTAAAGAGGAACCGGAGGAACTATTTCAAGATCTGGAGGAGGCTCATGGCTCCAAGATGACCTTACACCCTGTTAAATATGAAAATGGTGGAGAGAATACTCTGTCCTCACTGCTCAGCCAAACCCAGGACCCAGAGTTCCTACATATTAAAGATGAACTACATCAAGGGCTGGAAGAAGCTGATCTCTCCAAGATCACAGTAGACCCAGTGAAATGTGAAGATGGTCAAGAGAACGCCCTGTCCTTCCAGCTTCTTCAAACCCAGAGGGAGAAAAACAGAGAAGCTTACTCTTTACCCAGCACCTCAACTGAACAGATGAAGACAGAACCTGGTGGAGATGACTGTGGAGTATCAGAACCAGCCAGTAACTTGGATCCAGCTGGTGATTTAGAACCAACTAGAGATGGCCAGCTTCGCTCTTCAGACTGTTCTGAGACTGATGACAGTGTTGATTGGACCTTAAATACATCTTTGGAATCATCCCAGGAACTCAAATCATCCAGTCACATCCTGACCACACCTTGTTGTAAAGTGTGTGGAACATCTTTTCCTAGTAAGATGTCTTTAATGTTGCATTTTCAAGATCATTCTAGTGATTGTGGTTTGTGTGGAAGGCATTTAGAGCCCACAGAGGACTTGAAACTTCATCTTGAAGCTCACAGGTTATGTACTAATAATATTGATATTGTAAGGTCTATGAGACGTCATACAGGAGAGAACCCATTTATTTGTTCAGTTTGTGGAAAAGGGTTCACTCACAAAGGAAATGTGAAACGACACATGAGAACTCATACAGGAGAGAAACCATTTAGTTGTTCAGTTTGTGGAAAAGGGTTAAAAACTAAAGAAAGTCTGAACAACCACATGGCAACTCATACAGGAGAGAAACGATTTAGTTGTTCAGTTTGTGGAAAAGGGTTCATTGAGAAAAGAAATCTGAAGAACCACATGACAACTCATACGGGAGAGAAACCATTCAGTTGTTCGGTTTGTGGAAAAGGGTTAAGAACTAAAGAAAGTCTGAACAACCACATGACAACTCATACAGGAGAGAAACCATTTAGTTGTTCAGTTTGTGGAAAAGGGTTCATTGAGAAAAGAAATCTGAAGAACCACATGACAACTCATACAGGAGAGAAACCATTTAGTTGTTCAGTTTGTGGAAAAGGGTTCACTCACAAAGGAAATCTGAAGACACACGTGACAACTCATGCAGGAGAGAAACCATTTAGTTGTTCTGTTTGTGGAAAAGTGTTCGGAACAAAAGGAAAATTGAAGAACCACATGACAACTCATACAGGACAGAAACAATTTAGTTGTTCAGTTTGTGCAAAAGGGTTCATTGAGAAAAGAAATCTGAATAACCACATGACAACTCATACAGGAGAGAAACCATTCAGTTGTTCAGTTTGTGGAAAAGGGTTCACTAACAAAGGAAATCTGAAGACACACATGACAACTCATACAGGAGAGAAACCATTTAGTTGTTCCGTTTGTGGAAAAGGGTTCAGAACAAATGGAGAATTGAAGATCCACATGACAACTCATACAGGAGAGAAACCATTTAGTTGTTCAGTTTGTGGAAAAGGGTTCACTCACAAAGGAAATCTGAAGACACACGTGACAACTCATACAGGAGAGAAACCATTTAGTTGTTCTGTTTGTGGAAAAGGGTTCAGAACAAAAACAACATTGAAGATCCACATGACAACTCATACAGGAGAGAAACCATTTAGTTGTTCTGTTTGTGCAAAAGGGTTCATTGAGAAAAGAAATCTGAAGAACCACATGACAACTCATACAGGAGAGAGACCATTCAGTTGTTCAGTTTGTGGAAAAGGGTTCAGAACTAACAAAAGTCTGAAGAACCACATGACAACTCATACAGGAGAGAAACCATTTAGTTGTTCAGTTTGTGGAAAAGGGTTCATTCACGAAGAAAATCTGAAGACACACATGACAGTGCATACAGGACAGAAACCATTTAGTTGTTCAGTTTGTGCAAAAGGGTTCATTGAGAAAAGAAATCTGAATAACCACATGACAACTCATACAGGAGAGAAACCATTCAGTTGTTCAGTTTGTGGAAAAGGGTTCACTAACAAAGGAAATCTGAAGACACACATGACCACTCATACAGGAGAGAAACCATTTAGTTGTTCCGTTTGTGGAAAAGGGTTCAGAACAAATGGAGAATTGAAGATCCACATGACAACTCATACAGGAGAGAAACCATTCAGTTGTTCAGTTTGTGGAAAAGGGTTCACTAACAAAGGAATTCTGAAGACACACGTGACCACTCATACAGGAGAGAAACCATTTAGTTGTTCCGTTTGTGGAAAAGGGTTCAGAACAAATGGAAAATTGAAGATCCACATGACAACTCATACAGGAGAGAAACCATTCAGTTGTTCAGTTTGTGCAAAAGGGTTCATTGAGAGAAGAAATCTGAAGAACCACATGACAACTCATACAGGAGAGAGACCATTCAGTTGTTCAGTTTGTGGAAAAGGGTTCATAACAAAAGGGAATCTGAAGAACCACATGAAAACTCATACAGGAGAGAAACCATTTAGTTCTGTTTGTGGAAAAGCGTTCAGTGAGAAAAGACATCTGAAGAACCACAATCAAACTCATACAGGAGAGAAACCATTCAGTTGTTCAGTTTGTGCAAAAGGGTTCAGTGTGAAAATAAATCTGAAGAATCACATGACTACTCATACAGGAGAGAAACCATTTTGTTGTTCAGTTTGTGGAAAAGGGTTCAGAGCAAAAGCGAAATTGAAGATCCACATGGCAAGTCATACAGGAGAAAAACCATTTAGTTGTTCTGTTTGTGCAAAATGGTTCATTGAGAAAAGAAATCTGAAGAACCACATGACAACTCATACAGGAAAGAAACCATTCAGTTGTTCAGTTTGCACAAAAGGGTTCTGTGAGAAAAGAAATCTGGAGGGACACATGAAAACTCATACAGGAGAGAAACCATTCAGTTGTTCAGTTTGTGGAAAAGGGTTCAGAACAAAAGGAAATCTGAAGAACCACACGACAACTCATACAGGAGAGAACCCATTTAGTTGTTCTGTTTGTGCAAAAGGGTTCATTGAGAAAAGAAATCTGAAGAACCACATGACAACTCATACGGGAGAGAAACCATTCAGTTGTTCGGTTTGTGGAAAAGGGTTCAGAACAAAAGGAAGTCTGAAGAGCCACATGATGACTCATACAGGAGAGAAACCATTTAGTTGTTCAGTTTGTGCAAAAGGGTTCATTGCGAAAAGAAATCTGAAGAACCACATGACAACTCATACAGGAGAGAAACCATTCAGTTGTTCAGTTTGTGGAAAAGGGTTCAGAACAAAGGGAAATTTTAAGATCCACATGACAACTCATACAGGAGAGAAACCATTCAGTTCAGTTTGTGCAAAAGGATCATTGAGAAAAAAGGTCTGACGAACCACATGACAACTCATACAGGAGAGAAACCATTCAGTTGTTCAGTTTGCGCAAAAGGGTTCAGTGAGAAGAGATATTTGGAGAGACACGTGAAAACAGTCGAGAGAAACCATTTATTTGTTCAGTTTGTGGAAAAGGGTTCAGTGAAAAAGGACATTTGAAGAACCACATTGTAACATGCGTTACTTTATGAAGAATATTTCAATGTTTTGATAAAGGCAGTGTGGGCCCAATATGTGAAGATATGTCAATGTCAGCATATATGGGTCACTTGACCTTTAAGGTTCCAGGTATGGGTGTGGTTAGGGGCGTTCCTAACACGGGGCCATCTTGGGCTGGAATCTGCCTCATTGAGTTTTGTTTGCTTGCTGCTATTGTGTGAGGAAGGAGGGATTGTTCAGGCCTCCTAATATAATCTCCAAAAGCCAATGACACTTCAGCTGCAGTCTGTTTTCCACAGTGGATTACTTTTGTTATTTTTCCTTTTGGATTTGGATCAACACAGGACTTATCTAGGACTTTCAGGACTCCCTGGAAGAAGAGATCTTGTATCTCAATGGGACATTCCTTGATAAATAAAGGATAAATCTCCTTTTGGACACTCAAAGGCTTGAGTTAGGTTGGACACTTGGCTCTAAAGAGCAGGGCTGCACTGTCCGATAGGCCTGTATATTTATGTTGGTGCTAATTGACTGTAATGCTGACAGGACTGTTCCTATTGGTTCGATATAATTTAGTTGTGTGTACTATATAATGCCCCATTTGTTTGCTCCTCATTTTTGTAATACAACATCTTGAATTTAACACTGTTCCAGTACTCTGACATGTATTTCTGACATGTTTGTTTATTATTTCAAGCCTAATGCAACATGACAACTCATACAGGAGAGAAACCATTTAGTTGTTCAGTTTATGCGAAAGGGTTCAGACACAAAGGACATTTGAAGACCCACATGACAACTCATACTGGAGAGAAACCATTTAATTGTTCAGTTTGTGCAAAAGGTTTCTCATGGAAAGGACATTTGAAGATTCACCCTGTGAAATATGAACATGATGGAGAGAATACTCTGTCTGTCCTCACTGCTCAGCCAAACCCAGATCCCAGAGATAACAAACAAACATCAAGTACATATATAGCCTTAACACTTTGGACGCCATACCCTATGATAGTCGGGTTAACTCGCCGAATGTTCAGCGCCAGACCCAAGTATAGTCGGCTTTTCATCGTTATTTCTTTTATTCGATATTTCCATTCATTACAGGCACCCGGACATCTGGGTTAACATGGGGAATCATTTTGAGAATGCCAATGTGCAATACCGGCCGCATCCACCCAGGTGACAGTATCGAGCACCCTTTGAAACATAATATCTTGGCCTGTGGGTCGATCAGAGGTCTCCGGTCGGATTTCTATTGGTCGGGCAAGGGGACCGGTTGTCCCGATCGGATTGAGAAGCGTGAATTGCTCCCGGTCCATGATGTGTGGTGGATTATGTTGGCGACACGATCAACACCAATACTGGGACTCGTGATCAGATCATTGGAATATTCTTTTTGGGGTACATCCTAGTGAAGGTAAGGGCTATATGGTATCAATCCTGCTGTGATCCAACCATGATTTCACTTCGATCACAATATATGTGTGTAACGTTACTCCACAACGTGTGCTGTTGGTGACGATCAAAGCATCCGGCGTCCAAAGTGTTAAGCCATTCAAATAATAAATGTATATAAAAAAAGAACAAAGAACAAACAAAAAAGTCAAATATATATATTTTTTTTTACATATTTGAAAAGGAGTGGGAAGAAGCATACACTTATTTAATCCCACCCCTATTTACTCATCAGAACATACTATATTTTATTTACTAATTCATGCATTACTAGACTTATATTGAAAATGAACTTAGTTTAACAATACATTTAATAATACCTTAAAGGAAGGACGACGGGATGGGTTAATCGCAGAGACGAATCGCATACATGCCGATTAATGACCTCTCTCTCTCTTATTAATATTTGCCAAACTGTATGTTACACTGTAAAGTTCCTCTAGCCATTTGTATACATATATACAACTATATACCTACATATGCACATATATACGTTTATATATACATACATACACACAGGGACGTGCACAGGACTTTAGAGGGGCAGGTGCTCAAAGGCTGAAAAGGGCACTACACTTGTGTGTATATATTATCCGAGCGCGCATAGGGCCCTTTTCGGGCGGGGGGCCCCCTTTTTATGCTTTTTGGGGGGTTTTGGTGATCAAATATTGAATATTGAACAAAAATAATCAGTGCAGGAGCTCACTTATCCTGTGACAAAATGGCATCCAATGTAATAAAAAAAGTCAACCAACGAACTAGATTCTTGTACCGGATCTCCTCTCTGGTAAACAAGAATACCCTGAAGACTCTGGCAGGAGCACTCATTCAAGGGTACTACGGCTTGCACCTCATGGTACCAAAGCACCTCAAAGGCGCTAAAAACAAGTCTACTACTTGACCTTACCCCCAGAACCCACCTCACCCCTGCCCACTTTGACAACCTAGGATGGCTTAGAGTAGACGACAGAGTACAGCAACTTGCAATGGGCCTGGTCTACAAGATACACTATACGACTAAGCTACCCATGTACATGTCAAAATACTTCCCAAAGGTCAGTGAATACCACAACCACTACACCAGAAGAAGCTCAACAAATCATGTTAAACCCAGATTCGGCTCAAACAAGGGACTAAACACGTTTCGCAATTATGCCACATCAATGTGGAACGCCCTACCCAAAGCTGTAAAGGAATGTGAATCCCTATCCACATTCAAAACCGTTTTCTTTTTTTTTTACTTTTTTTTTTAGCGTTTATCGCTTTTCTGGTCAAGCATGACCGACAGATACAGGGTGAAACGGGATATAGAGCAGGGGAAGACATTCTGGCAAATGACGGCGGGTCCGGGAATCGAACTCGGAGTCCACCAGATCCGTGACGCAGCACGGTTTTCCCCGACGCAGAAATAGCGCCGAGATATGCGGTGAGCTACTGGAGCTCCCCTCAAAACCTCTCTTAAAGAGCACCTACGGGAGGATGCAATTCGAAACTGGCCACCGTAAATGCCCAAACCCCCCACCACCTCCTAATAGACAGTCTCCTCCCCACCGCATGTATATATTCTCTCCCCGCCGTATGTATATTTCTCTCCCACCCACCCACCCCCTTCAAATGTACAGTCTCCACCCCACCGTATGTATATTTCTCTCCCACCCACCCACCGCCTCCTAATGTACAGTCCCCTCCCCATCATATGTATATACTCTGTCAGGATCTATGGGTAACAGTACTGTATATTTGCATTAGAGATGTTCCGATACCATTTTTTCCTTTTCGATCCGATTCCGATACCTAAGCTTTGGGTATCAGCCGATACCGATACTGATCCGATACCAGTGCATACATTAAAAAAAAAAAATTAAAAAAAAATTATATAAATTATATATATATTTTTTTATATATACAGCTACTGTTTTATATATACTGTTTTTTAGTAATAACTAGAAAGTAATGGTATTTATTCAACAACAGGTGATTGTATAGATTTGTATTAGTATCATTAATCAATGAGTGGGGCTGCAGCACTGCAGATATACCCTACTCCAATGATCCACACAGACATTATTAGTTGCTGCACTTGCTACCAGAAGGCTCCGGTTCAGTTAGTAGTAGAGCAGGGATCGGCAATAGGCGGCCCGCGGGCCGACATTGGCCCGCCAGCAATAATTTCTGGCCCGTCAGATTATTTTGAGAATATGATATTTATTTTACGCGCAGGAAATATTCACTCGGGACGCCAGGGTGTCTTTTATTGTGAAGCTGTATCTATCTACCGGCAGTCATCAAAAGCATGTCTGTCACTATAGCCAATTGAAATGCTAGAAATGGTCACGTGGACTGGGAGAACCAATGGAATAGTCCCACCGGGTCGCATGTATATTTTCCTAACGCACTTTCACTTCCGCGTTCGAGATGGAGCGAGTAACAAAATGTGTTAAAAAAACAAAACAAACATCTTTTGCAACGGGGAAATATAATGCTTCTTTTAATAAACAGGAGCCATATTACGGGTTTATCGCAACAGGTCGGTGATTCTTGTGTGCCGAGCCGACGTCCTCTCTGCATAATATGTGGCGACAACAGCAGCGATGCAATGATGACAACTGTGTTCAAGTTGGCATATAAAGTTCAGATAAAGCATTCAACGGCAATCTGGAATTGGAGGGCAGCGAGTGGATATGTGACATGTTTCAAACATTAGCAGGGATTTTGGAGGACTTAACAACAAACAAGGTATGGTGAGTAGTGTTTTCATGCATTCTGTCTTCTGATCTGTTCATCACGCGCCGCTGTGATCTGCAACAGCTGAATGAATGAATGAATGAATGAAAACTTTATTTAACAGATTGCAGAATGGGTACAATACAGTACGGCGCAATACACACAATTGTTAAGGGGATGCAGACCAGAGAAAAACGTTTGTCTTTTTTCACTATATTAAATTAGCCATTGTTTTTGATCCTGGCCCGCCAAGCAATGGCTTGGGGGAAATCTGGCCCGTGGCCAAACCTAATTGCCGACCCCTGTAGTAGAGGCTCTGTTGTGATTTTTGCACAATAAATATTCAACATTCTCTTTTGAGACTCCGCCTCAGACTCTCATCATTTGGCACTAAAAGCTAAACATTGTCACCGATATGGCTGTCGGCAACATGTCATTAATTGTGTAAGCGAGGTGGTTCAGTGACGACGCTAACATGAGCTAGGTTAGCTAGCATGAGCTACCGGTGTTGTGCCAAAAGCCTACCCCTTGCCATAATTTTACCCCACCCACTCAGTCAGCGTTGGTTAATACTGCTGGAGCATTGGTTCATTTTGGTCCGATTTCCTTGCGCGATTTTGCGCGCCGCGTGGGAGTAATTTCGAGACACATATTCGGTTGCAAAAAGGTGTCCCACGGTCTCCTCTATGGCCGTGAATATTTTCACGCGGATCGTAATCACGGCGCGCCCGTGGGACACTTTTCCGTTTCGGCGAGTTTATTCCACGCTTTCGGCTTTCCTTTTCTAAGCATTTTCGGGGCTACATGTGAATGAGTAAAAGTTGCGGGACACCCAGATGTACCCACGGTAGAAAGCTCGCGTGGAGCCCATAATAGGCTCACTTAATACAGCGTTTTTAAAATCACGCGACATTTTCAGGGTCGCGAGCCGACCTTTTCCCCTCGTTTTCGATGATGGAAGTGATTTAGGAAAAGCTTCGGCACGCCGAGAGGTACCCGTGGATTTAATCTCACGAGGATTGGGGCAATATTCGGCCCGTGGGAGCAGTCACACGCAAGTTATTGAATTGGGGTGGGGTAAAATTATGGCAAGGGGTAAGATTTTGGCACCACACCGGCAGATGGAAAGACTAACGTTACTGGTGAAAATGTGATTTACGTTGGAATACTCCTTTGCCAACTTGCTGTACTTTGCTTGCAGGTCTGCAGCCATTATTGCTGGATTATGAATAGCCCCAACTTTAGCCAAGGTAACGTTATGGCTAAACCTTTAACGTTAGTTAGCGCTAGCTTTCGGTTAGCTGTTCAATGCTAATAACACCACCAAGCGAACCCATCTGAGCTCCCCGTCAACACCGCTCTGTCGGGAGGATGGCATTTAAGAAAGTATCTGCTGTTAAAATGACAAACAGCATTGACACTTTAATTCACGGTCGGTTAAACACACGTTTGTTTTATAATGCTCACTCAACAGACCGCAGTGTTGTTGATAAATTACGTGGTATCGGAGCGCAGCATTAGAGGGTACTCGCCGATACCAATACCAGCATTTTAGGCAGTATCGGCGGCATTTCCGATACTGGTATCGGTATCGGAACAACTCTAATTTGCATATCGTATATATGTCACAAATGTATCAGTACTAAATACCTGTATGTCCCTATGCCATAAATGTCATGTATGTTGTGTATGTCATAAATGTCGATATGAATGGGGGACCCTGATGTAAACAAGACAAACGTCTTTCTCAGGTCTGCATCCCCTTAACAATTGTGTGTATTGAGCCGTACTGTATTGTACCCATTCTGCAATCTGTTAAATAAAGTTTTCATTCATTCATTCATTCACATGACATACAGATAGACAGTACTGCTACATCTATACATTTATGACATGCCAGATTTGCAAATACAGTAGTTTGTGATACAAAAAGAGTCCAGAAAAGAGAGTATATACATTTGACGTAAAAACTGTATAGCCGAAACAGTGCCATTATTAGTAACGAGCTGAAAAGTCGCACCAGTTTCTGGCCTAACGTCACTATGTATATTCTCCTAAACTCTTAACGTGGTAGTGGCGTTGTATAGCATTAGCATTAGCAGCTTAGCTGTGTTAGCTGGTCCAGCTAGCTCTGGTCAAGGCCCAGTCTGTATGGAAAAGTGGCAGAAACGCACAACAGATCAGATCCGATTGTGCGGTCAGTAGATGAATAAAAGCTGTGTTTACTGCAACAAAACGGAGAGGTCGACATGAACCTAATTTACCTTTGTTGACCTGAACGACGAGACTCCAGAAATTACGCGTGGTGAAGTCAGAGACGAGGATGAGGAGCTAGCAGCTACTTCCGTCGCCAGAAAAGTGCCCTCTTCTGCGTGATTTTTTTCCGTAGCCTTTGTTTGCAAAGACGCTCTCTGATTGGCTAGCCCGCGTACAGCGAAGACCCTAACTGATAGGTTTAGCTCCGAAAGGCTCTTGATTGATTGATTGATTGATTGATTGATAACTTTATTAACAGATTGCAGAATGGGTACAGTACAGTACAGCTCAATACATACAATTGTTAAGGGGATGCAGACCAGAGAAAGACTTTTGTCTTGTTTACATCAGGGTCCCCCATTTTCAATTAATCATAGGGATAGAAATGTCCGAATTGTACATATATATTCTCTGCTTCGAAGTGGTTATGCTTTGGCCCTCTTTCGAAGTGGGTTATGCTTAGAGTTAGGGTTAGGGCCCTTATCAGCTAGCCCTATCGCAGGTGAGCAAATCATTATTAGAATGATACACATGACGGGGTGCCTAGCAACATAGAAGGGATGGGGCCCCGCCTTTCAAAAAGACCAGTGGCGTAGCGGGGGCCCCGCCCTCTGCGCCCTGTTCCCGTTACGAAATCTAAGAGGATAGCCTACAGTGGGGGTGGGGCCTCCTAAGCTCCGGGGCTCCCCCGCACCGTGGGGGGTGCGGGGGGCCTCGGCTACGCCACTGACCCTGATGGCTACTGGCAGGAAGGACTAGATGAGGGGGTTTGTGGTGTGTCAGGGGGGGATGAGTCTGTGGCTGAATGTGCTGTACCGGTTGGACTGACTGTGTCCAGCCTACCATGTGACCTACCATGTGACCTACCATGTGACCATGTGACCTACCATGTGTTCTACCATGTGTCCTACCATGTGACCTACCGTGTCCTACCATGTGACCATGTGACCTAGCATGTGACCCACCATGTGACCTACACTGAAAAAAAAAGTTTTTGGATTTACTTGATTTTAATGTGTACATTGGTTCCACATGATCAGAATATGTCCAACTGACATACTTTTCCTCGTTCTCCTTACTTACTTATTGCTTGTGAACCCAACATATTGCATTCACATTAAGATTACTTAAAATAAACATATTGATTCAACATATTTGTCGTTACAGTAAACACAATTTAATTGTGTAATGTTAACATATTTTAATGATGTTCAACACTAACTCCAACTTGATTTCTTAATGTAAATCTAACTTGATTTGTTCAAAACCCAACTTGATTTCTTAATGTAAATCTAACTTGATTTGTTCAAAACAACTTGATTTCTTAATGTAAATCTAACTTGATTTGTTCAAAACACAACTTGATTTCTTAATGTAAATCTAACTTGATTTGTTCAAAACACAACTTGATTTCTTAATGTAAATCTAACTTGATTTGTTCAAGTTAACACAACTTGATTTCTTAAAGTGAATCTAACTTGATTTGTTCAAGTTCATACAATCTTACATGTTTTGGCATTGACAAAAAAGGCAAAGTGTTGTGAAGGATCAGATTAAACCGAATATATATATTTATTTATGGATATATATTGAATAGTATTTGTATATCGTTTGATATCCCTTGTATATTCCTTGTACATATACACGGAATATTCCTTTATTCTACTACAGCCCATAATAGTTCATTCTCTTATTGGACAAAAGGACCAGGCGCCAGGGACCAGCCCCTGGCGTTCAAGTTCAAAGGTACCGACGAGACATGCCCTTACTAGCCCCGGCTCCGCGCAGGAATACGGCTACCGAAAGCAGAGTGGCACTATTTGTCCACCGTGCATATAAATATGGCGCAAGAAATGTAGAATTCCTCTTAGTCCTTTACCCTTCTACCCAACTAAGTAACAGAACGTGAAGCCTCACCCCACGATACCGCGTGCGGTGTAGTATGGCCTGTTTGGCCTTAGAATAGCAGTGAGACCTCGTGCGAATTAATAGCTGAATTGCCAGAGTTTGGCACCGTATTTCTATTAAGTAATAATAGTCTATTATGTATGGTGCATCGTGCGGTTAGAGTTCTAAAGTGAGCAGCACCCCCATCGCTTCCTCGTGTTATCTAGAGTCTTAACCAGGTTGGGCAGACCACACGTGGTGCTTTCATCCGAGGAGTTCTAGGCGAGGACCGATTGGACCTGTACATTGGATTACCTACCCGACGACTGCTGAGCCCTATGCGGCATGGAATATATATTTGCTTTGGTACTTTGATTTGTGGAGCGGATAATCGCCAACACCGGTGAGTGTTGGATCTACCCCGAAAGGAGTCAAGGTGAGACGGCGCTCAGACCAGACTGAGGTCGCCTCGCTTCTTCTTCACTGTGGAGCTACAGCTACAGCTACAGCCTACAAGAGAGCCAAGGTGTATTCATCTGTGGATCAAGATTCTACTGCACTGTCTTCTGTACGTGAAGTCTCCCTAGAAATCGTTGACCAGACGGGATACGGCCGACGGCTCTCCTACCCCCCCTACTGGCTTACAACCGGCAGGACCCCTTCAGTATATCCAGCTATAATCATTAAGTGACCATAGATATAATTCCCTAAGAGCCAGGTTGTATACTTGCTTCCTGCGTAACCAGAGATTGGACATTCAGTGTTGATTTGCCTACGAGTACTCATTTGCCTTACAAGTGCATTCAAATCATAAACGTAATAGTGAATGTTATATGTACCCTTTGCTATATATTAAATATTTTATTATTACCTTTGTGTGGACCTGGTTTCATGGTGGGAAAGTGTTCATCATATTTAGATATTGTGTACTGTATGGCCAGTAGTTAAAGTACATAAAGCGGTAGTGGTTTAATGATACCATACTTATCAATACAGTCAGGGAATTGTACCCCTCAGTTACACAAAGAGTCAGAGTTATGTACCAAATTTTTTTATCATTTTATTGACCATGAGGTAGGTGAACAACAGCAGTGGCTATATATAGTCAATATATAATAATAGATAGTCAATGTTTCTAAAACTGTTCGGGACAGTTGACTATCAAAGTTGAAATACAAAATACAACAAGTAAACCCTGCATCGACAGCATATAAATACTGCTGGGAATGTAACAGAAACTATCAAGTAGGTCCAAGCTTTTGCATCACTACGATTAAGGCATCACAACACGTTAAAACACATTTTGCTGGTTAGTGTTTGTCCTTGTATTTAAAGATATATCCATTAATTATGAATTGATAGCACTAGTACATTTCCATAATGTTTTGAATTGTTAGTGTTTTAATTCTCTTTTAATTTAGTTGTTTAAGAACTCCTGGTAAGTTAGTGTGATAGAAATGTGTTTGTATTTTGCGTGTATGTGTCTTGGTGTGATCAAAATGTGTGCGTATGTTGCATGTATGTGTCTTGGTGTTATACAAATGTGTGTGTATGTTGTGTGTATGTGTCTTGGTGTGTTTGAAGCTCTGCAATGTAGTTTTGGGAACAAAAACATGACCTGTAGTATAATGTTTCAGTGGTTCTCTATAAAGTGCATATGCTCACTGTAAAAGGCAAATACAAAATACTGTGAACTGTTACCACAAACAAATGAAAATAAGGGAAAAAAAACGACTGTTGATATACATCTGGTGTAAGATTAAGTAATGGATGAAGAGAAATACAAAATACAACAAGTAAACCCTGCATCGACAGCATATAGTCAATGTTTCTAAAACTATTCGGGACAGTTGACTATCAAAGTTAAAATACAAAATACAACAAGTAAACCCTGCATCGACAGCATATAAATACTGCTGGGAATGTAACAGAAACTATCAAGTACGTCCAAGCTTTTGCATCATTACGATTAAGGCATCATAACACATTAAAACACATTTTGCTGGTTAGTGTTTGTCCTTGTATTTAAAGATATATCCATTAATTATGAATTGATAGCACTAGTACATTTCCATAATGTTTTGAATTGGTTAGTGCAGTAGATATTTCTATTATAATTATAGATCAGAGCTTTAATAATGTAACTAATGGACTTGATTTGTCACTCATGTGCTCAGTGATGCACAGTGATCAGACTATATATGCATCACTGTGCCTCACTGCATCACTGAGCACAGAGTGACGGTTACCATCTTCCTGGACTTTTACTTTTAAAACAACATTGTCAATATTACACTTATAAACTTAATGTAGATCTCTATTTTTTACTGTATTTATATTAGCATGTACATACATTACATAGGAAATGTGAATCCCGGACCGTATTTTATTCTTTATTCTTAGGCAATTTTGTGTTCTTATTTGTGATTTGTTTTGTCTACCTAAATGTTTACTGTGAACAATTTGTAGTGCCAAATTTCCCTCGGGATGATTAAAGTATTTCTATTCTATTCTATTTATGTTACAGGGTTAGGTGCTGGGAATGTAACAGAAACTATCAAGTAGGTCCAAGCTTTTGCATCACTACAGATTAAGGCATTCTTTAATAGCATAAACGGGATTTAAAAGGCAAATACAAAATACTGTGAACTGTTACCACAAACAAATGAAAATAAGGAAAAAAAACTACTGTTGATACACATCTGGTGTAAGATTAAGTAATGGATGAAGAGAAATACAAAATACAACAAGTAACTTGAACTTACTTGAACAACAAGTAAACCCTGCATCGACAGCATAGGTAAATACTTCACCTACAAACATAATACTGTTCTGACAGCACAACAGTATCAAGTCAAGTCAAGTCAAGAGTTTTATTTGTCACGGCATACGGATATACAATGAAATGCGGGTTGGTGTAATGAAGAGATTTGCTGAAAAATAGAAAAACTTTAAGTGCGTTTGTTTATAAAAAGCAATGAAATAAATGATGTAATAACAACAGACGGCGAGGTGGTGCAGGTTTGATTGAGACATTTTGATAGCAGGTGATCTTAAAGGAAAACTCAAACATTTTGGGAAATTAGCTTATTTAACATCTTCCCTCGAGTTAGACAAGAAGATATATACCTTTTTCGTCTCTCTGCATGCATTGGGCTTAGGGAACACCTGGACCGTTAGCCTAGCTTAGCTTCATCACTGGGAGTGGGGCAGACATCTAGCCTAGTTCACTACAGTCAGGAAATATACTCCAAATACAATCAAAATACAACTCCCAAATGTTCCTGTAAACATGTTGTGACCTGTGTATTTACCACGTCTCCCAGTCACACAAGTCTCCCAGTCACACAAGTCTCCCAGTCACACAAGTCTCCCAGTCACACAAGTCTCCCAGTCACACAAGTCTCCAAGTCACACAAGTCACACGAGTCTCCCAGTCACACAAGTCACACAAGTCTCCAAGTCGCACAAGTCACATGAGTCTCCAAGTCACACAAGTCTCCAAGTCACACAAGTCTCCAAGTCACACAAGTCTCCCAGTCACACAAGTCTCCCAGTCACACAAGTCTCCAAGTCACACAAGTCACATGAGTCTCCCAGTCACACAAGTCTCCAAGTCGCACAAGTCACATGAGTCTCCAAGTCACACAAGTCTCCAAGTCACACAAGTCTCCCAGTCACACAAGCCTCCAAGTCACACAAGTCACACGAGTTTCCCAGTTACACAAGTCTCCAAGTCACACAAGTCACACAAGTCTCCAAGTCACACAAGTCTCCCAGTCACACAAGTCTCCAAGTCACACAAGTCACACGAGTCTCCCAGTTACACAAGTCTCCAAGTCACACAAGTCACACGAGTCTCCAAGTCACACAAGTCTCCTATTCACACAAGTCTCCAAGTCACACAAGTCTCCCAGTCACACGAGTCACACGAGTCTCCTATTCACACAAGTCTCCAAGTCACACAAGTCTCCCAGTCACACGAGTCTCCAAGTCACACAAGTCACACGAGTCTCCCAGTCACACAAGTCTTCAAGTCACACAAGTCTCCCAGTCACACGAGTCTCCAAGTCACACAAGTCTCCCAGTCACACGAGTCTCCAAGTCACACAAGTCACACGAGTCTCCAAGTCAAACAAGTCTCCAAGTCACACAAGTCTCCAAGTCACACAAGTCTCCCAGTCACACAAGTGACTTGGAGACTTGTGTGACTGGGAGACTCGTGTGACTGGGAGACGTGGTAAATACACAGGTCACAACATGTTTACAGGAACATTTGGGAGTTGTATTTGGAGTATATTTCCTGACTGTAGTGAACTAGGCTATGTCTGCCCCACTTCCAGTGATGAAGCTAAGCTAGGCTAACGGTCCAGGCGTTCTCTAAACCCAATGCATGCAGAGAGACGAAAAAGGTATGTATCTTCTTGTCCAACTCCAGGGAAGATGTTGGAGTTTTACTTTAAGATGCCTCGGCGGCGCATAGAATAAGTGGGCCCAATGTCTATCACTGTCTGTCTGTCTCTGTTTGTTTCTCTCCGTCAGTCAACAAGTTTTTAGCTAATTAACATTTTCAACGTGCTTTCACTGAAAGAGCCTGTTTTTTAGAGCGAGTGCCTTGTTTGAAAGTTTACCTCCATCCAGTTCCATGAAAATCTTTTGGATTACCTCAAAGGTGTAGCGGAGCTGCGAAGGGTAGCTGAGGTTTAAGGCATACATCAGTCCGAACAGCATTGCAACAGCTAATGCGCCATTATCCAGACCTTCCAATATCTTGGTGCCTTCGAGGATAATTCCTATGTTCTCTGGTTCTTCACTTGAAGCATGATCTTTAAGAACATAAATCCCCATAAAATGCCATCTGGAACCCAAGGATAGACAAATCTTACCTCGCCTTTTCCAGCGAACAAAAGAATTCATCGAAGGCATTAAAGGATTGGTCAAAGATTACAGGTGTAAAGGACTTATGGCGGTTACTTAATCCCACGACCCGAAAGTACTCTTGTCGATCTGCGAGACATAAGACACTATCCAGAATAGATTATGTCTTTGCATCACAGAGACTATTTGATAATTATGAAGTGGAAATGATACCCAACGCACTATCAGATCACTGTTATTTACTCCTTAAAGGTACATTTGGTATACTATCCTCCCGAGCCCCAAGATGGCGATTTAACTCGTTGCTGCTTAACAACAAGGAATTCATTACACAACTCAAAGAAGCTCTTATAGTATTCCAACGGGAGAATGCAAACTCGGTGCAAGACCCCAGAATAATATGGATGTCGGTAAAGGGAATGATCAAAGACTTCACGGATAGCTTTTCCTCCAAAATGCGCAAGAATCAAAGCACAAAACTGGATGAGCTGGAAACGCTTTACTCAACGTTATTTAATTCTCTGAAATACAACAACTCAACTCGACTAGAAAATCAAGTTAACGTACTAAAAATAGAGATCAATGCCATATACAGACAACAATCGGAAATACAAATACGCAGCACAAGACAACAGCAGTACTCCCATGGTTCCAAACCCAGCCACCTATTAGCCATGCGATTAAGAATTAATGCAACATTTGCAGATATAACTACCATTAGAGCACAACAAGTACTTGTAACAGATCCTGTAAAAATAAACGATACATTCAAAGTATTCTACTCCGACTTATATAAATCAGAAATGACCTTCGATCAAAACAAAATGGACACATTTCTTAATCAAATTATTCTCCCTAAACTTTCAGAGGATGACGCTAAACAGTTAGAAATACCGATCACACTAGAGGAACTCAAGAAGGCCATAACCGCAATGAAAAGTGGTAAGGCTCCAGGAAGAGACGGTTTCCCATCAGAAATGTACCTTTCTTGTTGGGACATAATTGGCCCCTTATTACTAAATATGATCTTATACTCAGTCAAGGAGGGGAACTTCCATAAAATTGACAATATTGCACTCATAACAGTCCTCCTTAAAAAAGACAAAGACCCCAACGAGTGCGGTAGTTATAGACCTGTAAGCCTCCTCGGAACAGATATCAAACTGTACTCTAAGGTATTAGCCATCAGATTACAAAAGCATATGACGTCTTTAGTTCACCCGGACCAAACTGGCTTCATAGGAGGCCGCCTGATCACTGAGAACATAAGACGTATACTGCACGTACTTGATGCCGACAAGGAGGACACCATACCTAAGGCGATGCTGTCCCTGGATGCTATGAAGGCCTTTAACAGGCTGGAATGGTCGTATCTGTGGGCAGTGCTAGAAAGGATGGGGTTAGGAAAAGGATTCATCGATATGATTAAAGTATTATACAAAGACCCATCGGCCATGATTACAACAGGCACAATCATCTCTGAAATATTTCCGGTATCACGCTCTGCCAGACAGGGTTGTCCTCTTAGTCCCGGACTGTTCAATCTATCATTAGAGCCTTTAGCACAATATATAAGACAATCCCAATCCATAGAACCTATCGTAATCAAGGGCACACAACAAAAAATTTGTTTATATGCGGACGATGTAATATTGTTCATGAAAAACCCCAACACCACATTGCCTCATCTGCTCAAGTTGATTGAGGACTTTGGTGATTTATCGGGATTTAAGATAAATTGGCCGAAGTCGGCTTTCCTTCCACTTAACACCCCTGCAAAAAAAGATACAACCCTCCCAGGACAGATACCGATGGTAAAACATTTCAGATGCTTGGGAGTGGAAATATTCCCTACCATAAGACAAACGGTGAAGCACAACTACACAAAAATCCAAAACAAAATCAAAGACGACCTTGATAGATGGGCAAAACTTAAGAACACAGTACAAGCACGGATATCAATAGTTAAGATGGATGTACTACCTAAAATCAACTTCTTCTGTTCAATGCTACCGTTACCCCCTCCAGAGGGTTACTGGAAAAGATTACACTCCTCCACATACAAATTTATTTGGAATAACAAACCACCACGTATAAAAAGATCCACCGCACAGAGAAATAAAGCAGATGGTGGCATGGCATTTCCAGATTTTTTCCTATATTTTAAGGCGTACTCATTAAGTCCATTGACAACATGGTTTGACTCCCAAGCATTAGCATCTTGGAGAAAAATAAAAGAAAACATAGTAGCCCCACATAGACTGAAGGACATAGCATACACTAAACTACCAATCAAGCACTGTGAACGAAAATTTGGCCCCATAATTACTCATGCGATCCGGATATGGCGTGAATCACAAAAAAAAAATCCTAACCCACAAGAATGGCACAATCATACTCCCTTATTCAATAACAATGCTCTCTTAATTGGAAAACGACCTATAAGATTCCCTATATGGGAAGAGCAAGGCATACACTCATTAGGGGATGTTTTTAACAAACAGGGTTTTTGTAGTGATAAAGAAATACGCAAAAAATTTAATCTCACCAAGTCCACATGGCTTTTTCACAAACAGTTAGAGCTATGTTTGAAGTCTCACGGTGTTCCATTAGACAGACCAATTGAACACCACAGATACCACAAATTCTTCTACTCAAGAGAGACATCGAGAGGTTTTGTTTCAGAATTTTATCATCAATTACTAACGTCCTCGTATGAAACCCTCCAACTTGACTCTGTCTGGAGGAGGGATATACCAGACCTGGAAAATGACTTTGATTGGCAAGGAGCCTGGGCAAATGTCCGACTTACATCAAGGAACCCGGATCATCAACAAATCAATCTTAACTATATTCACAGGACATACTTGACTCCTATAAGACTGTACCGAATGGGGCTCAAACAAGATTCCAAATGCACCCAATGTACAAATGGGGACGAAGGGACATTTATGCACATGTATTGGGACTGCTCACCAGTTAAGGCATTCTGGAAAGATGTGACCCAACAAATATCAAAACTCGTATCTTGGAATATACCTGTACACCCCTCGGTATTGCTGTTGAATGATGTTTTTGAGTTTGCAGTGAATCCACAGCTAAAGAGATTGGTTTTATCGGGTATCACAGTAGCCAAAAAGCTGATCGCATCACGCTGGTTTCAACCGGAAAAAATTTGCCGTAAAGTTTGGTTTCTTACATATCTCGATGTAATTTACCATGAAATATCTACAGCAAGAATTCTGGGTCTTAATGAATCCAAAATGTCAATGTGGTTAGAAGTGGTGGAGAGAATAAAAGCTAGCTTATAATGGTAGTGTCTGGTTAGGTGCGAGGGATAGTGGAGGTACTTCTCAAGGTGGGGTCCGGGAGGGGGGGGGTTCGAGCTGAGCATATGTGTGTAGGTTTTTTTTTTTTAGATAACAGGTATTATGGGTATATCTTATATAAAACAACTAACCAAAAGGTGATCTCATTGGATGTGCCCTGACAATTAATGCTTGTATATCTTATCGTGTGTTGTCATGTTTGTTTATATGTTTGTTTAAAAAATAATAAAAAAATAAAATACAAAAAAAAGAACATAAATCCCCACAGTGGTGTCTTCAATGGCCTTGTTGATGACGTCTTCATCCATGCCCTGTAGAAAACAGACAAAGGTTAAACAAAGGCAAACATCTTATATTGATTGATTGAAAACCTTTATTTATCCCTGAGGGGAGATTCAGATGTCCATTACAGCATAACAGCAATTTAAAAACAGTAAAAACAGTAAATACAAAACATACACTTATTAGTATGTGTTAAAAACAAGATGGACAAATACATAGGGATAAAAAGAGCTAAAATAGGGCTAAAATAGAGCTATAAGTGGTGAAAAGAAAATTAAACAAGTCCAATCATGATGTTAAATAATTAAATTAAATTAATTGGTTACAGTCCACAACCCAGCTCCTCCAGTCCACAGCAGTTAGCCCGTCCTGGCCCTGCCTGGTTGTGGAGCCTGATTGCCACCGGCACAAAGGACTGCCCGAAGCGCTTTGTGGTATGTCAGGGGGGGGGGGGTAAGTCTGTGGCTAAATATGTCTCAGCCCTGACAAACAGACAGTGGCATCAATATAAACATAAAAGTGAAGATACTTTCTGTTACAATTAGTCATGGGTCAGACCGTACTCTGCATGGACTACAAGGCCAAATGAGAAAAGAAATAAGCACCGATTCATGTAGGCCTACATACCACATATTCTCACACAAGGCTTTCTGGATCTTCACCCATGTAGATACACAGTCCCTTCAGGATACACTCACGTCCAGCATCCACGTCATCACACTGAAAGGAACATTTCTTGATTAGTGTCTTAATTCAGCCATTGTGCTTTATTTTAAAGTCAACTACTGGTTCAAACTGTTATATGACTACATATTTCTCTGAGAATATAACAGTAGGATTCCTACGATGGCACAAGCCTTGCTGCGAGTAGTGTTGCACGGTATACCAGTATTGAAAAATTAACGCGGCACTAGAGGTTTGAAAGCGGTACTATACCTCATTTTAGAGGAAAGGTTCAAACTGAGACAAAAAGATGCAAATAGTGAAAGGAAAAAGATGACAAATAAAGCACTCATGGCCTCCTGTACAATTTGATTGCCCTCTTTACCAATCATTTGTGGTAACTAAAAAATTAATTTCCATAGCCTTTCCTCCAATAAAAAAAATCTTAATTCCCCCAAAACAGCCATAATTCAAAACTTTGTAGGTTTTTCATGACAGTGGGACCAGTTAGCACTTACGTCAGCCATTTGTGCCATTTGCCTTTTGAGCTTTTCCCCTAGCTGTCCTCCCCTCTTTTGGAACAGCTTCGTCAGGTTGTCAGAGTGGAGATCAAGCTGAGACAGGAACTTGGACTGAAGTGGCATGGTGGTGATTCTCTTGAATTCAGCATTGATCTGAAGACAGGTAAAAAGCACAGGAATCGGAATAAAATGGTTAGAGGGTAGTTATATATACAGCCGATCAGGAAGGGGGAGATATAGCACAACGAAATATAAAATCATATTAGCAGTTAGACAATGGACCCAACACTTCCCTTGTAACGTTATCAACAGCAAATCCAAGATGAGATAAGCCATACATACCTCACTGACTTCAAAGAGAGCTGGCCACCTTGCCATGAAAGGCTCCACCATTGGTGCATCACGGACGACTTCAAGTCTTCTATGTGCGAAAGTCTTCTCCATCTTCAGTTTCACAACATCTCTGTTGTTCCTCTTCTTCACATCCAAGAGTAGATCTTTCTGCATGGCCTCCAGACTTTCCTCCGTTTCTGCTGATGGGTATGGTGGGCAGAAGTTAACCTCTGCTCTCTTGGCCTTTTTGACACTGAAGGCTGCACGCTTTCCTGTTGGTTTGTTTCTTCTTTTTTTTTATCCACTTTTTCTCCCATTTTCTATATTTTCTCCCATCCCAATTTCGTATCATCCAATTCAACCCTCCCCTGTCACGAACGCTGTTTCTTGCCTCCCACAAGCCGGCTGCAATGTGGACTAAGTCATACATAGCACAAGTCCCCTCCGGTACTTGAGGTAACAACAGTCGCATCTTTTCACCTGCGCAGCTCGATCTCTCAGCCTGTTGGTTTGTTTCTTAAAGAGTTCACCGTCACCTCTGGGCAGCCCAGATGTCTCAGCTCTCTGCGGTAGTTACCCAATTTATATTTTAAACTCATCTTCCATGCGCCATATCCAGTGCTGGACCCCTTCTCAGTTAAACATGGATGTGCCTTGATAAGACTCTGGGCTGTTTGTTCCATCTCCGTATCACTGACATAGACTTTATACAGAACAATTTCCTGCACTAAACCATCAAGGATGGCTGACTTCAACTTGGGATCAGGGGTAAG
This sequence comes from Notolepis coatsorum, assembly GCF_963971535.1. NCBI lineage: Eukaryota > Metazoa > Chordata > Actinopteri > Aulopiformes > Paralepididae > Notolepis > Notolepis coatsorum. The sequence goes on along the minus strand of NC_140174.1, from coordinate 20,999,675 downwards.
TACAGTGCCATTTTGACTATAAGCTAAATTTGCCTGCTCACGTTTTATTTCAGCATCATAGGGGAACTTAGGCACGTGGAAAACAGCAGGCCAAGAGGACCGTGAGCTCCTAAACTCAATTGATGGCAGTACATCTGGATCCACAGATTCAGGCACTTGAGAAGAAGTAGGCCAAGAGGACGTTGTAGACCCACTCGATGACAGTATATCTGTATCCATAGATCCATCCGACGAGAGCAGAGAAGTATTTCCAGAGAAAGGATCGAGAGCTTGGGGGTTTAGGACTGGATAGAGAATAATGGGCCTTGACATATCAACAACTTTAAGAGTACCTTTGTCTTCTAGTTCTGAAATGGAGGTAAGGTTAAGGAAATCATTTCCAAACAAGGAGTCCTTAAATTGAAGTCTGAAGCTGCCCTGAAGTCCACACTGTTTCATCACTTCAATAAGAAGGCCATCAACGGATGCAGGGAATCCATGGGAGAGAGTCAATCTCTGAGAGCTGCCATCAGTCAAGATGATCTTAAGGATCACAGGAGTCGCCATCTTCAAAGTCTTTTACTCTGTAGAGACACAAAAAAAGTTATTAGACATCAGACATCCATACATTTCAGATTTCAAATTAAGTGGTAAAAGCCTACTTTTCAAGTATTGAGTACAGTAAGTTTGTGAATGGAAACCAGACCTCTCTCCACTAACGTGAGACTACCTTTTCCCCAATAACCCCCATTCCCCCCTGATAGCACACCTTTTATGACAGACAAACAGTGACAGACCATGACAGTAACAGACAGTGAGTGAGTGACAAACAGACAGAGATAGACCGTGACAGAGAGTGAGTGACAGTGACAGAGAGTGAGTGACAGACAGACAGTGACGGTGACAGACAGTGACGGTGACAGACAGACAGACCTTTTATTTCAATATGCCTTTTCAATGTCACCATGCGGGCTGATCCAATCTTGTAGTCAACCAGTGGATAGGTATCCAGGAGTTCACAGAGTGCCACAAAAGTGAATGTTCTTATGGGTGCTGGGCTGAGTTCGAAGGCTCTATAATGCTCTCTGTACCAACCACAAAGCTCTTGGACAATGTAGAATACACTCTCTTGTAAAATGCAGATTTGATCAATTTCACTAAATTCAGGCAATCCCCCTTCTGCTCTGTGGGCCACTATCATTCCCTTCCTATAGGTTATGCCATTGGTTGTCACACACTGTGCAAGTTGAACCTCAGTCGTGTCAGGGAACCTTTGCCTGATGACTTGTGCTATTTCCTCTTTGAGTAAGTCTACTGGTAGAGTGGATACAGCTGAGACCTCTAGCTTAGGCTTGCTCAGACATGGAGAGCTCAGATGGTAAGCGATCATCATCTGATGCTTTGAGGCTAAAGAGAGGGGCACATTCTTGAAACAGCTTGTGTGTCTGATAACCTGTTTAAAAAAGCTATGCTTAGCCTCAAATCGCATTGTCCACTGTCCGACAAGTGGACCAAACAGCCTAAACATCTGGGGGTAGTGCTCCAGATAATGGTGTTTTGGTAGCAGCCTAATGGCAGGGAACAACTCCTGGTATCTCTGCCTGTGCTCTAGGATTTTACTTTCTAAAAAAGCCAGCGAGTCATCACTATGTACAGGGGCAACTACAAGCTCAGTGATGTCCTTCAGATCCATAAGAACAAGCCATGCAGGCTCATCTTCAGGTACAAGTGAACCAACCAAAAAAGGTAAGAACCGGAGCATTTCCTCCCACTGTTTTTCTGCTGGAGAAACTTTGTGACACTACATGAGGTTTGTTTGTCCTGTCGGCCCATTTGTAGGGAAACTTCAGTATGGCGCTGTTCAGATCAGCCAATGTGAAAAGCTTTCTGGATATAAGCACTCTTAAGCAATGAGCTAGCTCTGCAGGGATTATACCCTCCAAAAGGTCATGGGCAAGATCAGGTGGATAGCCAAAGATGACGTGAAAATGAGAGACATTATTTGTGAAGACGCATTCCCTTTTCACTCCACAACAAAATTTCCCTGTATCTTGGGCTTGTTTGACATGGGCCTGATGGAGCTCCTTGGTTCTCAGACTGAAAGCACCAGATGCAACGGAATGTTGCTGAATATCACTGCTCTTTCCTGTGCAAAATCTGCAGTAGTATTCCCCTGAAAAACTCTCCAAAAATCCAGCGACACTGTGTGCTCCTAGGTTGTCAGCCACTACACTGAATATTGTACCTTTAACTGACTCACCCAACAGTGGGACATAAACACCCAGCTCCTCCAAAGTTTTCAGATCTTGTAGAAGCGGTTCAAAGATTTTTGCATTACCATAGATTTTAACATCATCGGTTTTGCACAAAACTGACAAGTAGATCGATGTTAACGAGGAATGAGAACCCGGAGGCAAGTTAGCCAACACCCAATAAACACCACAAAGCTTATGCTTCTTTCGCGAGGTGCCAAGGGGGTTACAGGTTTCAAAGTCATCCACATACAAATTTAGGATGATAGTTGGCTTTTCTCCAGCAAGGAAACTATTACCCTTAAATAGGGAACCATCTCTTGAGGACTTGTACTGATATGTGCCTTCCTGTCTTTGATGGCACTCAACAACGTTATCAATGATATCCCTTCGACCCAACAGTTGCTGCAGGGACTTCAATAATGGGACATATTGGAAACTGCGCTTGTTTTTACGATCTAGAATGTATTCCACTGGCTCTACAACACTGAAGTTCTCCTTGTAATACTGCTTACGCAGATGTGCTGTACTTAGGGGGCCACCTTTTTGTATGGACCTTTGCACAGGATTACCAGAATAAATTGCATTAACAGTTTCTCTAATTGTACATTCATCAACAGTGAGGTTTTTCTGATGAAAGATGTCACTCACAATGTCACAAGATAATGGAACAGGTGCAGAAGAAATCAAATGGAGTTCCCCTAAAAACACATCAAGAGCAGTGCTTGGTACATGGACCAAATGCTCCAACTTCAGCAAAGCAGCTGCAAATCCTTGCTCTATGACCTCCTGCAAGTCCTCAGTATGAGAATGACTACTTGAAGGAATGGCAGTATCTGACTGCTCTACACACTCCTGACTATTTGCCTCCAATTCATTCAGAGATGCTATCGTAGTTACAATCACTCCAGGTTTAAAATCAACCAATGTGTGATGGCAGTGTTTTCTGTTTTTGTGTGACTTAAATGTGCCAGAAATGTTTGTTTTAAAGTCACAGCCGAGTGACCCCAGTGGAATGGGTTTTATTGTGGTGGACAATAAGGGCATTCCACGTCTTAAATGTACATGGGCAGTGCAGGTACCTACATGGAAAGGGATAACTACTTCCAAATCGTGGATGCCTTAACCTGTAGTGATGCAAAAGCTTGAACCTACTTGATACAGTTTCTGTGCACCCCTTACATCTCCACATTCCCAGCACCTAACCCTGTAACATAAATCAAGACCATCATTAGTTACATTATTAAAGCTCTGATCACTAGGCCTAATTATAATAAAAAGGTCTACTGCACTAACAATTCAAAACATTATGGAAATGTACTAGTGCTATCAATTCATAAATAATGGATATATCTTTAAATACAAGGACAAACACTAACCAGCTAAATGTGTTTTAATGTGTTATGATGCTGTTAAAGAATGCCTTAATAGTGATGCAAAAGCTTGGGACTTACTTGATCATTTCTGTTACGTTCCCAGCACCTGTAACATAAATCAAGACCATCATTAGTTACATTATTAAAGCTCTGATCTCTAGGCCTAATTATAATAAAAATGTCTACTGCACTAACAATTCAAAACATTATGGAAATGTACTAGTGCTATCAATTCATAAATAATGGATATATCTTTAAATACAAGGACAAACACTAACCAGCTAAATGTGTTTTAATGTGTTATGATGCTGTTAAAGAATGCCTTAATAGTGATGCAAAAGCTTGGGACCTACTTGATAATTTCTGTTACATTCCCAGCACCTGTAACATAAATCAAGACCATCATTAGTTACATTATTAAAGCTCTGATCTCTAGGCCTAATTATAAGAAAAAGGTCTACTGCACTAACAATTCAAAACATTATGGAAATGTACTAGTGCTATCAATTCATAAATAATGGATATATCTTTAAATACAAGGACAAACACTAACCAGCTAAATGTGTTTTAATGTGTTATGATGCTGTTAAAGAATGCCTTAATAGTGATGCAAAAGCTTGGGACTTACTTAATAATTTCTGTTACATTCCCAGCACCTGTAACATAAATCAAGACCATCATTAGTTACATTATTAAAGCTCTGATCTCTAGGCCTAATTATAATAAAAAGGTCTACTGCACTAACAATTCAAAACATTATGGAAATGTACTAGTGCTATCAATTCATAAATAATGGATATATCTTTAAATACAAGGTCAAACACTAACCAGCTAAATGTGTTTTAATGTGTTATGATGCTGTTAAAGAATGCCTTAATAAATAGTGATGCAAAAGCTTGGGACCTACTTGATAATTTCTTTTACATTCCCAGCACCTGTAACATAAATCAAGACCATCATTAGTTACATTATTAAAGCTCTGATCTCTAGGCCTAATTATAATAAAAAGGTCTACTGCACCAACAATTCAAAACATTATGGAAATGTACTAGTGCTATCAATTCATAAATAATGGATATATCTTTAATGTACTAGTGCTATCAATTCATAAATAATGGATATATCTTTAAATACAAGGACAAACACTAACCAGCTAAATGTGTTTTAATGTGTTATGATGCTGTTAAAGAATGCCTTAATAGTGATGCAAAAGCTTGGGACCTACTTGATAATTTCTGTTACATTCCCAGCACCTGTAACATAAATCAAGACCATCATTAGTTACATTATTAAAGCTCTGATCTCTAGGCCTAATTATAATAAAAAGGTCTACTGCACTAACAATTCAAAACATTATGGAAATGTACTAGTGCTATCAATTCATAAATAATGGATATATCTTTAAATACAAGGTCAAACACTAACCAGCTAAATGTGTTTTAATGTGTTATGATGCTGTTAAAGAATGCCTTAATAAATAGTGATGCAAAAGCTTGGGACCTACTTGATAATTTCTTTTACATTCCCAGCACCTGTAACATAAATCAAGACCATCATTAGTTACATTATTAAAGCTCTGATCTCTAGGCCTAATTATAATAAAAAGGTCTACTGCACCAACAATTCAAAACATTATGGAAATGTACTAGTGCTATCAATTCATAAATAATGGATATAACTTTAAATACAAGGAGACAATTTGACCGTAGACACCATGAACCTGAAACAAACAATAATTTCACTGATCACTGCAGGGTTGAGCTTATTTCTATTCATCAATGGGACTTCATTTAGCTAGCTAGTAGTTAGACAATATAACACAGCTAAGTAACGTTAGGGCCCAGTCACACATTCACAAAATTATTGTGACCGGGCCCCTAATTAACCATAGCTAACGTTAGCTAGCTTAGAGCACTAACTAACGTTAGCTAGCTTGTCTATAGCTAATGTTAGCTAGCTTGTCTATAGCTAACGTTAGCTAGCTACCCAGCTATAAGCATACCTTAGGCTTAGAGGGACTAACTAACGTTAGCTAGCTTGTCTATAGCTAACGTTAGCTAGCTACCCAGCTATAAGCACACCTTAGGCTTAGAGGACTAACTAACGTTAGCTAGCTTGTCTATTCTAGCTAACACAAGCTGTACGTTAGACAATATAACACAGTGAGCAAGTAACGTTAGGACCCCAGGCAGTCACACATTCACAAAATTATTGCGGGAAGAAATGCGCCTCCCATTCTATTTTTCGCACATGTGTGACCGGGCCCTAATTAACCATAGCTAACGTTAGCTAGCTTAGAGCACTAACTAACGTTAGCTAGCTTGTCTATAGCTAACGTTAGCTAGCTACCCAGCTATAAGCATATAGAGGCACTAACTAACGTTAGCTAGCTTGTCTATAGCTAACGTTAGCTAGCTACCCAGCTATAATCATACCTTAGAGCAGACCTGGGAATTGTACGGCCCGCGGGCCGCATCCGGCCCGCGGGATGATTCTGACCGGCCAGCGAAAAATTACATGATAATAAAAAAAATATATAAAAAAAAAAAAAAAAAAAATTTACTTTTTTCTTTTCATGTCAACGTTCACACGCACAATATACGCTTAGGAGACATGCTCAGAAGATGTTGGTTCTCTTTGGATCCACCTACATATGTGAACAGACACTAAAATGTGGAAATATAACAAGTGAAATGGGACACTTGATATTTTTTTTTCTTAAATGTTTAATATAGGCATGTAAAGTAAAAAAGGCTACAAAACGGGGACACTTTTCTTTACACAGTTCAGTGACATGTCTTGTTTATTTTTGCTATAAGATGATGTGATGTCTTTAGAAAGCTAAGAAAATCCTTGTTTCAATAGAAACAATAGAAACTCGTTATTAATGTTTCACATTTAGTTTATCATTTTGGAAATAAATTCTATTTGAATAAATTATATTTTTGAAAGCTAACCTCACCTTTTAATTGCCAAATAATAACATACACTCTTACCAGGGGTCAAAACAATGCCATTTACTGCTTTTTATATAGAAATAAAATGTATATTATGCATAATTGAGTTTGGAATTTTGGCCCGGCCCCCCAACATATTTTCAGTTGCTCATTCGGCCCCCCGGGAAAAATAATTGCCCACCCCTGCCTTAGAGGTAGCTAACGTTAGCTAGCTTGTCTATAGCTAACGCGAGCTGTCCAAACATTTTATGCTGTGTAGCTAGCCAGTGGCTAACCTTACGCTTGTCTGATAGACAGACTAATAGAGGAAATGTCGCCCAGTGCCCACTTGAACACCAACATAAATCAATTTGATGAACTTACTTTCAATTCGGGAGTTCTTTCTCAAAAGACGAATTTTCAGTTCTTCTCTCAGAGTCCATCAGACTTTCTGGTGGTCGAATACTATTTTTCCGGTATACTATTTCCGGTTGGTGACTCTACTCAATTTAACTGAGTTGTCAGTTTTCAATCAACGCAAGAGAAACCAGTAAATTCAACATTTTCCATAAACAACGGAAGTTTTACTTGATTAAAACATGATCACAAAAGGATTATAAATTAATTAGTTGAATGCACTTTGAACTGTATTCGTGTAAATTCAAAGACCTGCTCTTTCCCGTTTTTTCAGTGTACCATGTGACCTACCATGTGACCATGTGACCTAGCATGTGACCTACCATGTGACCCCAGGCTCATGGTCAGCAAGCCTGAGAGGAAGATGGTGAAGGGCTCCGGGTTCCACTTCGACCTGCTGGTCCTGGTGGGGATGGGCGGGGTCGGCGCCCTCTTTGGCGTGCCGTGGCTCAGCGCCGCCACGGTGCGCTCCGTCACCCACGCCAACGCCCTCACCGTCATGAGCAAGGGGCCCAAGCCGGCCATCGAGAGGGTGATGGAACAGAGGGTCAGCGGCATCCTGGTGGCCCTGCTGGTCGGTGGGTGGAACTGCACGCTGGCCCCCGGGGCCTGGCACTGTATCTTAGATTACATTACATTAGATTACATTACATCACATTATATTACATAACATTAGATTGCATTACATCACATTAGATTACATTAAATTAAATTACATTAGATTACATTACATCACATTACATTAATGTACAGTACAACCAAAATAAGTTTGGCATCCAACTAGAGTGCAAATGTAACAGTAAAGTACAATAGTAATATACAATGTACTGGTGATTAAACTGGGTATAAAAATAATATATACATTTGTATTAATGAGTAATAGTGCTGATCAGATGTATATAATTGTAATATATAAATAGAGACAGTATGACCATATATAGAAACAGTATGACAATAAATAGAGACAGTATGACAATAAATAGAGACAGTATGACAATAAATATACAGTATGACAATAAATAGAGACAGCATGACAATAAATGGAGACAGTATGACAATAAATGGAGACAGTATGACAATAAATAGACAGTATGACTCTTCTGTTTACCAACTCCCATCACTTACTTGATACAATTGACTTTAGCTCAAACATATATTGATATTGGCAGAATAAGGTGAATGTACAGGACGGAAACAGAAGAGTAAACATGTAACCTGAGGTAGTTGTACTGAATATAGTGAGTATCATGAGAGCACTGTGTTGACACATGTTGTATGGAAAGGGGGATCAATAAAGGAATATCTGATCTGATCTTATCTTAAAGGTTTCGCAAGAATGTACAAAAAAAGATTATAGTAGTAGTGGACCACGACAACGTGGCTAAGTGCGACACTTCCGGCGTCGGGGCGACGACTACTGGCAGGACGCATCCCCTTGATCCCTTTGAAGAGGCCGTCCACTCCGCCGAGTACGTTCATCCCCAGAAGTCCCTGGACGGCGTCTCTCGCGGGTCCTCGGAGGGGGTCGTCTTTCACGATGAATATGCACTTCCCGGAGAACGTCATTTCTAGGTACTTCACCTCCGCGTACAGGCACCCCACCACGGGGATCTCCAAACCGTTGGCGGCCGTGAGGGTGATCCAGTTGGCGGAGGTCAGCTTCTTTTTTGGGAAGTGTCACTTGAAGTGGCTTTCCGACATGATCGTAACCTCTGCTCCGGTGTCGAATAGGCAGCGGGTGTCCACACGTCTATTTGTACATCCAGGGTGAAGCATTCCCCGTGTACATTCTGAGCCTCCGGGCCCTCAGCGACTGGGTCGACGGCTCCTGTCTCGACGGCGTCGATCGCCCTCCGCGGTCCAGGTCGGTATCCCGATGGGCCCGGCGCTTCGGGAGCGGGAGAAAGGGCGGGGCGTGGTCCACCGGCGGGGCAGGGGCAATCTCTAGCGATATGGCCCGTGGCAGGTGTAGCATATCAATCGCCCGTCCTCGTCTCGGCAGGGCGTTCCACGCGGGGCCGCGGACACGTCTCCCCTGTGTCGGCATCCGGCGACGCCTCTCGGGGGCGCGTCTCGCTCCTGTTGCAATGCCTGGAAGAGCTGTTCTTGGCGCGCGTCCAACCGCTCTAGGCCTGCGAACAGCTGTCGGATCGACTCTTGGAGTGTGTCTGCGCTAGGAGGGGTTTCGCGTCCCTCCACGGCGCCGGCGTGGATCAGGCCCCGGGCGGGACCCTTCGTGGGGGGCAGGACCATCTCCCCCTTGGACCAGTCTATCGCCGCCATCATCAAGTCGAGGAACGTCCGTCCCCCGTCACGTACTTCCTCATCTCCCGTCTCAGCATCTCATCCCTCAGGCCAAGCACGAACTGCTCCTGCAGCCGGGCGGCAGGATCTGTGACCTGTCTGGGGTCTCGGCCCTGAATGCGCCGCATCCGCTCCTGTGGGTCGTACGCGAACTCTCGCATGGTCTCCCCGTCTGATTGCCGGTGGTCGAGGAACTCTCCCAGGCGGACACTGACCGGGGTTTTGTCTCCGTACGTCTCCTGCAGCAAGCGGAACAGGGCGTCTGGCTCTGGGGCGGTTCCTTCCATGACGAAGCGCACCGTCCACTTAGCCTCGCCTTTTAAGTGTTGCTGTACGAACTCCGCCTGTTCGTCGCCGGGCACTCTGCTGATCCGGAAATGTGCTTTAATTTCCCAGATCCAGTCCTCCCCTCTCTCTTTTCTCCCCCCCGAACTCACTGCATTTTCGGTCCCGTTGGACATACACGGTCTGCTAGGGCGGCTTGGGTCCTTTCCAGGGCCAGCGCCTGTCGGTCCAGGAGGCCTGCTTGTCGGTGGGCTTTGTCCGCAAGGGCCTTCACCTGTGCGGTCAATTCCTCCATGGTTTCAGCCTCCTCTTTCTTTACTTCGGTGGCGGCGTCCTGGCCGTCTCGTTGCTCCCGTAGAGCCGCCTGAGTGTAGCGCTTCTCCTGGAGTGCCTGCTCGGTCAACTCCTTCACTGCTTCGGCTTGCTGCTTTAGTAGTGCCGCCTGAGTCCGACACTCTTCCTGCAGCTCCTCGAACTTCGCCGCCATCTCCTGCGCGGCGCGGGTCTGTTCGTCTGTCATCATGCTCTCTCTACTGGTCGACGTCAAGGAAGTGGAGTAGGATGTTGATCCGGTTCGTGACGCCAAATGTAGCAGGGTGGATTATCCCTGCTTTATGGGAGTGGTTGTGCACGGCCACCTGGTAGCGGGATGCAGTAGATTCTAATCTATCTGAACCCCCGTCTTTGGGCCCGGAACGTCGAACTGGAGGGCAGGCAGCAGGAGCGGATGGGGCCCAGGATTTACTAACCTGGGGGGTGGTACTCTGGTCCTCCTCGCCTTCCAGGGCGGTCAGCAGTAGCTCCCCACACACTCTCACTTCCCCCAGTACCTCCGTTAGCCCTCCCACACCTGGTGACTGTTAGTTGACTAAAGATATCGCGCTCCCCCAAAGCAGTACCCTTCCTTAACAACCTGTAGAGACCTTTAACCATGTGATACGAATAGGGTGGGAAGGGTTAAATAGTAATGCTGATAGTCATATATTTACCCAGTCAACAAAGGTTAGAACAAGGCTCAGTAATAGACACACACACCGTGCTCCCATCTACGTCTCCTTTATATAAGGTCGGGTCAAGTAGCAATTACAGATTATAACTTCATGTGGTTCATATGCAGTATAATCACAGTAGGCACCGGGTGCTCTCACTCACAATACAGGGGACGCTATTCCCAAAATAGGCACCTAGTGCTTAGTACATTAATTCAAGAGCCCAGCTTTGAGTAGGGGAAGACCCAGGCACATATTAAGGAGTTCAATGGGAATTCAAGAACATCACAATATTATTACCATACAAAAATAAATCACATGTGGGCCCACGTTACCAAATAAAAGACATAAGCTAAAGCCGGCTTATAATGGTTGGAGTACCCCTAGACGCTGGTTGCTAGCGTTCGCTTCAAATTAATATTGTTTTGGCACACGAAGTACCGCTGTACTTAACCGAGATGGTGGGTCCACTCTCACCACCCCTCGTCCGGGTGACAAGATGGCCGTCGGGCGATCCCGCGAGAACAGCCAGCGGGCGGGGGTAGGCAGCAGGGGCAGTGGCTGAACTGGAGGAGCGTGCTGTGTTGTGGCGACCTCTGCTAGAAGAAGAGGTGTCCTCGGCTGCGTTGACGAGACGTCCACTGCGGGGCTGCTGACTGAGCTGGCGCGCTCTAAACTGTTTGCTACCTTAAACACAGCTAAACTGTGGGTCTTGGTGGACCCTCCTGCTGTCGCCTATACAGCTAACGCAACGTGCTATAGGCACCACCTGTCTTTAGCGACGCTCGCCTTGTGGTGTACTCAGAGTCACTATAGCCATTAGCAGCAAGCTAATATACCGCTTCAACTTCTAGGATAACACGTTATTTACTGAAGTTGGTTCTTCTTTCCGTTTCGCTTATTCACACACTTCTCTATCGCTTGTACTTCTAGGATAACCCGTTTCACTTATTCACACACTTCTCTATCGCTTGTACTTCTAGGATAACCTGTGTTATAGCAAAGTACTTGTTATCGCCCGTTGCTCTTCAACGGGGCTCTTCGAGAGCACACGTCCGTTCACGTTCGAGTTCACTGTCGAAGAGGACTTCCTCCTGTTCCGCCCTCCAGGTAACCATCTCTCACTCGCTGCTCCTTTCTCCTCCGCTGCGCCTGCCACCACTGCCCCCTGCTGGCGACCGCAAACTGGTCCCAATATAGGACACTCAAGGCAGGAAGAAAGATGATTCAATGTCACGTTAATGGTCCATATCGAAGCCGGAGGAAGAAGAGCACCTCCCATCATTAGTCCGGGCGAGATATCAAAGAGGAACACTGTTTATCACATCTTTGTGCACACAGGGGTAGTAACAGGTTAAGTCAGCACTTCTGAATAAATAGCAGAATATTCAGGATGCTACATAAGGTTTTCAATCAATCAATCATGTAGTTGAAGGACTGCCGGGACACCTGAAAGTTGCTTGTAAACATGTCATTGTCGAAGCCAGGAACAATATCATCCCACCATTGCTGGGTACGTGGATGTGCCCATACCCTCAGTCTTCTCATGGCGTTCATGATTGCCTGTAAAATTAAGAGTTCCATTAAATTCCCGTGTTTCTTATAGCGCTGACCCCTATTAATCGATTAGTCGACTAATCGGTCGAAAGGGGCCGTAGTCGACTGGCCAACCTCTTAGTCGAATATAATTAAAAATAAATAAATTTTATAATTTTTTTCAAAAGAAAAGAGGCATAGAAGCGTGGCTAAAGGCCCTCCCATAGTCGAGCGGACCATACACGGAGCAGACTCCCGCGGGCTCAAAGCTGACCCAAAGGGTACTCAAAGCAGACCCACAGCAGAGTCCAAGTGCGAAGCTCCTATTTTCTGACGCGCGGGCGTCCGCGGCGCCCACACAAACTGGCGCGAGGTGAAACTGCCGCGAGACATGTAGGAAATTGGTCCGTGGAGGTACGCTCGACTATGAAAGCTCAAAGAGTCCAGCAGACCTCCGCTGAGTCCAGTCCGCGTACAGTCCGCTCGACTATGGGAGCACCTTAACGCTAATGGCACGCATACCAGAGGCTAACTGCCTACGAAAACAGGCACAGAGGCACTGAAAGAGGATTTCACCCATCTAATGAACACACTATACTAGACAAATATCAAGATGTATCCATCAGTGGACCAATTGCATGCTTTTGCAGAGGACAAGAAGCCTTCAGTCGACTCCTTCAGACATTAAGCACCCCCACAGCCCAAATGGAATGATAAAAAAATCTAAAATTTAAAATATTATACTTTTTTTTTAAGTCGACCAATAGTCGACTAACGGCAGATTTTGGCCAATCCTAGTCGACCATCCAAATCCTTAGTCGGGGACAGCCCTAGTTTCTTACCATGCTTTGTTATAATTAAAGTTATATGATAAATGACCAACTTATTTGCCGACTCATTTACGTGTAACGTTTGGCCAGTCTTATAATTGAATGCGTTTACATGCAGACTAATAGTTTGGATTTTACAGCACGTGTGACTAAACTATTTACCTCTGGAAATACCGGCGTGAATTCATCCCTTCTTGATTTAAATACTTACTTACTACTGTAAACTATGGATTAGTCTGTCGCAGTCAACCAGCACCTGCTAACGGGTCAGACTCTTTAGCTTAGCTGGTTAGTGCGCCCGACTAATCCATAGTTTACACTACCTCATAACAATATTTACATTGTTATCCTACCTCAAACGAACAGCGACATTTGTTGAAACGTTGTTGCAGAAGCATGTAAACGCACTCAACATTGTATCCAGCTCCGTTGTAGGCTACATCTGCAAAAAATCTATATACTTTTTACATACCATTCGCCAAATACGCAATCGTCTTATACTTCTTCTCATCATGAACAGTTGGTTCAGGCTGGATTGTTGGTAAAAAAAACAAATATCTGCAGTAAGAGAACAAAAGCTTGCAGATGATCAATGCGATCCAACATTTTGCCACTTTGTGTTTACTTCCGCCCGAGTGACGGTCCCGTTGATGACGGAGGAACGTTGATTCTGCTTAATAGGTGTAAACGCAGGCTGGTTCACCAGAAAGCACCAAGGTTCAGAGGCTCCAGAACGGAGCCGGAGCTTGAACCGGAGCCCTGCCGGTGTGAAAGCGCGCAAACTGAACAACTAAATGGTTTCTCTCCTGTATGACTTCTCATGTTACTTCAAATTTCCTTTCTCACGAACCCTTTCCCACAAACTGAAAAACGAAATGGTTTCTCTCCTGTATGAGATAGATAATAATAATAATTTTATTTGTATAGTACCTTTCATACAGGGGATTGCAGTTCAAAGTGCTTTACATCAGTAAGAAATAAGACATAAAACAAGCAGCAAGAGCAAAGCATAAAGTGGGATAAAATAATGCAGATATATTAATCAAATCATATCAGAACCTCACATTCCAATAGGCTTCTGTAATCTGTTGAAACATGATAAAGGTTATTGTATGCACACAGCTGATAGTGGGGCATAAAGATAAAAGTAAAAATAAGTTAAATAATAGCAAGGGTAAAATGAGCAGACATAAAAAAAATCACAGTTCACATTAGGATCTAACATCCCAACAGGCCACCTTGTTTATGGTTTGATTCAGTTTTAGTAGAATGTAAAAGACATGAATGATGAAATGAGCACATAAAGTGCAGACATACTATAAAATCAGTTTCTTTACAGTGCAATAAAATTGTTCTGGATTACTGTTACTAGATAAATACTTTATTCATCCCATTAAGGAAATTCAGGAGCTACAAAAGTCCTTTCCACATGAACCCTTTTCCTTTCAACTCCTGTCCAGTTGAAGTGCTGGGTAAAGAGTAAGCTTCTCTTTTTCTCCCTCTGGGTTTGAAGAGGCTGGAAGGACGAGCGTTCTCTTGACCATCTTCACATTCCACTGAGTCTACTGTGATCTGGGAGAGATCAGCTTCTTTATGCCCTTGATGTAGTTCATCTTAACATGTAGTCTGGGTCCTGGGTTTGGCACACACTACAAGACACTAGGTTAGTCAGGAGTAAGTTGAGTGGAGGTGAGGTTGGAGTTGTGACAGAGAGAGATTGAGATATTCGGAGTTATGTAAGGTGAGAAGTCGTGAGAGGAGAGGTGAAGGCGAGGTGTTCATTGTGTACTGGACCCTAGACAGGCTGAGAAACCCCCTTGTGTACTGACCCTGGACCGGACAACTACCCTGAGTATTGAACAATCCCTTTTTCTGTCTGCGAGCCTGTTTTGTATTTTTGACCATCGGACTGTATTACGACCATTCTCTTGCCAATCGAACTGGATTCTGCCTTTATTCAATAAATATTCGTATTGATTGATATTGCTCGTGTGGACATTCTAGTTAGTTTGTATTTGAACCATGGCAAGTCTGAACCCCACCAGGCTCGTTACAATGCATAAATGTGCGCTATGTGCCTAAAGTCAAGACTCGACAGTACTGAACCAGAAAAATTATTTAGGAGCAGATTTTTTTGCATGATTAAAAATGGTGGTTCGAACGTCTGTTCGAAAAAACCTGGTGAAGTTCGAATCCCAAAAAACAGGCTTTGGGGACAGCTCTATTTCTCACTGAACGCTTTTCCACAAACAGAACTAGATGGTTTCACTCCAGTATGACTTCTTGTGTTGTTTCAGATTTTGTCACTGAACCCTTTTGTGCAAACTGAACAACTAAATGGTTTCTCTCCTGTATGAACTGTCATGTGGTTCTTCAGACTTCTTTTCTGACTGAACCCTGTTCCACAAACTGAACAATTAAATGGTTTCTCTGCTGTATGAGTTGTCACGTGTCTTCATATTTCCGTTCTCACTGAACTCTTTTCCACAAACTGAACTAAATGGTTTCTGTCCTCGATGCACCGTCACATGTGTCTTCAGATTTCCTTCTTGAGTGAAACCCTTTTCCACAAACTGAACTAAATGGTTTCTCTCCTGTATGAGTTGTCATGTGGTTCTTCAGATTTCTTTTTTCAGTGAACCCTTTTCCACAAATTGAACAACTAAATGGTTTCTCTCCAGTATGACATCTCATGTGTCGTTTCAGATTTCTTTTGTCAGTGAACCCTTTTCCACAAACTAAACAACTAAATGGTTTCTCTCCTGTATGAGTTGTCATGTGGTTCTTCAGATTTCTTTTTTCAGTGAACCCTTTTCCACAAATTGAACAACTAAATGGTTTCTCTCCAGTATGACATCTCATGTGTCGTTTCAGATTTCCTTTGTCACTGAACCCTTTTCTACAAACTGAACAACTAAATGGTTTCTCTCCTGTATGAGTTATCATGTGTCGTTTCAGATCTGCTTGGTCAGTGAACCCTTTTCCACAAATTGAACAACTACATAGTTTCTCTCCAGTATGACTTCTCATGTGTCGTTTCAGATTTCCTTCGTCAGTGAACCCTTTTTCACAAACTGAACAACTAAATGGTTTCTCTCCTGTATGAGTTATCATGTGGGGCTTCAAATACCTTTTCTTACTGAACCCTTTTCCACAAACTGAACAACTAAAGGGTTTCTCTCCTGTATGAGTTCTCATGTGTGTCTTCAGATTTCTTTTCTCAATGAACCCTTTTCCACAAACTGAACAACTAAATCGTTTCTCTCCTGTATGACTTGTCATGTGTCGTTTCAGACTTCTCTTGTAGCTGAAGCCTTTTGCACAAACTGAACAAATAAATGGTTTCTCTCCTGTATGACGTCTCATAGACCTTACAATATCAATATCAGTATTATTAGTACATAACCTGTGAGCTTCAAGATGAAGTTTCAAGTCCTCTGTGGGCTCTAAATGCCTTCCACACAAACCACAATCACTAGAATGATCTTGAAAATGCAACATTAAAGACATCTTACTAGGAAAAGATGTTCCACACACTTTACAACAAGGTGTGGTCAGGATGTGACTGGATGATTCCAAAGATGTATTTAAGGTCCAATCAACACTGTCATCAGTCTCAGAACAGTCTGAAGAGCGAAGCTGGCCATCTCTAGTTGGTTCTAAATCACCAGCTGGATCCAAGTTACTGGCTGGTTCTGATACTCCACAGTCCTCTCCACCAGGTTCCGTTTTCCTCTGTTCAGTTGAGGTGCTGGGTAAAGAGTAAGCTTCTCTGTTTTTCTCGCTCTGGGTTTGAAGAAGCTGCAAGGACAGAACGTTATCTTGACCATCTTCACATTTCACTGGGT
The DNA here is from genome assembly GCF_963971535.1 of Notolepis coatsorum. Taxonomy (NCBI): domain Eukaryota; kingdom Metazoa; phylum Chordata; class Actinopteri; order Aulopiformes; family Paralepididae; genus Notolepis; species Notolepis coatsorum. The sequence continues at coordinate 20,982,923 of NC_140174.1, read as the reverse complement.
CTACTGTGATCTTGGAGAAATCAGCTTCTTCCAGCCCTTGATGTAGTTCATCTTTAATCTGTAGGAACTCTGGGTCCTGGGTTTGGCTGAGCAGTGAGGACAGAGTATTCTCTCCGTCATTTTCATATTTCACAGGGTGTAAGGTCATCTTGGAGCCATCAGCCTCCTCTAGATCATGAAATAGTTCCTCCGGTTCCCGTTTAATCTGTAGGAGCTCTGGGTCCTGGGTTTGGCTGAGCAGTGAGGACAGAGTATTCTCTCCACCATTTTCATATTTCACAGGGTGTAAGGTCATCTTGGAGCCATCAGCCTCCTCTAGATCTTGAAATAGTTCCTCCTGTTCCTCTTTAATCTGTAGGGACTCTGGCTCCTGGGTTTGGTTAAACCATGAGGACTGAGGTTTCTCTTCATCATGTTCACTCTTCACAGGGACAGGGGTGTATGTCAACTTTATGATATCAGCCTCCTCCAGACCTTGAAGCTGCTCTCCCTCCTGACTTCTCCAGAGTTCCTCCTGTTCCTCTTTCATCTGTAGGGGCTCTGGATCCTCCTGGCTCAGACAGGGGCTCCTCTCCTGCTGCTCATGGGGAACCTCCTCTTTACACACAAGGAGCTGTGGGGGGTCTGCAGGGGGGAATAAAAAATAATATGAATAACAAACATAAAGTTGCAGTAGATAACTTTTCAGCATTAACACTTTCCGTGCCAGCCCTAGATACCCTGTTGAGTGCCAACGCTCTATTCAATGACAGAGTGCTCACATTTGTGAATGCATAAACTATATCTTAAATTATGGCTATGTGTCTAATACGACCGTCGCTTATCAATGACTTGTTTGCAGTCAACATTGTCGAAACAGATTTTTCTTTTTTCTTTTTTTTTTTTTTTTTTTTTTTTAAATCGGTGCATTTCCGTTTTATACCATTTTGAAAAACGCTTGTTCTTTGAAACGTTCAGAAAAAAAAGATTCTGCAGGAATCGCGCTTTACTGTAATACACAAAACACGTCGTCATTTTCGTCGTTTTCAAATAAACGCTACATTATCGATAGTATATGTGTACTTATGCACGCTATAGAAGTGGGCTGAAAAATCTATTCTTATTTCCTGATCAGCACACACACACTCACAGCCACACACACACATATGGGACACGTTGATATATAGGTGAAACCAGCTCTGATTATCCCAAGACTGGTAAAATAGATTCCTTACCTCAGATCAGATCAGAATGTTCTCCAAAAAGATTATTCCAATTCCTGATCGCCATTCAAAATATCGATCGCGTTTATTGATCCAACGCTGGGTGGTCGAAAGACATATTCCACGCTGTTCTGATGGTGGGCGATGACTGCAATAGGCTCGGATTACATGCCTGACAAGTAAAATGTGGAATCCGGACTCTTTTTTCCAAATCCATTTCATTCAGTCCAATCCAATGGGGTGCAATACCAACCGGAGAGACGATAGGGGGCGGTATTTTCCCTGTTCGAGCTCAGACAGATCCCCACTGGTAACGTGAGGCTAGATTGATGAAAAATGAATGGAAATTGATAATAAAAAGAATAACGATTAAAAACGAGATTTCTCGTCGGTTGGCACTAAACGGTTGGCATGAACTAACAAGAATTCTCGTCGCTGGCACTCAAAGTGTTAAGTGAAACTAGGGCTGGGCGATATGGAAAAAAATCATATCGCGATAACGATATGATAATTTTATTTTATTTCTTGATATCGATAATTATCGAATTGTTATAAGTATAAAAAAAAAAAATAAAAAAAAAAAAAAAAAATTTTAACAACAGATGTATGTTTATTTTGCAGCAATTCTTTGTCATTGCCGCCATCTTTAGTGTTACATCCCCTCACACTCCAGTTCTCAGGCTGCAGCTGGTTTAAAAGCTAAAGTAAACCGGCTTCTCTGCTGGCTGTGGCTCCAGAGGAGTTGAACAGTTCTGGCTCTGCTAGTTTATTTTCGATCTTTTGGCGCTTTTTTGGTGGACACTGTGACTCGTGACTGGAGTCTAGTTCTGCTAGCACACATAGCCTACTGTGTACAGACGGTTTCAAAATGTATTTTAAATTAGAAAGCAAACAAAATAAATGGACAAGAGAAAAAGAAATCTGAATTTGGTCAGTATTGTCATTTGGACAAGCAAAGCCATTACTTTAAGTTGCAGGCAAGAAAGACAAGTCTGTCCACTGTCTCTGGTTTTAAAACTGCCCTGTTGCAGGTAAAAAAAAAAAAAAAAAAAAAAACGATTTTTCGATTTTTTTTTAATTTCGATATTCGATATCGATTATTAAAATATATCGCGATATTTATCGTTATCGTTATATCGCCCAGCCCTACAAACCACCGCACATGTGCACTGTGACTCGTGACTGGAGTCTAGTTCTGCTAGCACACATAGCCTACTGTGTACAGACGGTTTCAAAATGTATTTTAAATTAGAAAGCAAACAAAATAAATGGACAAGAGAAAAAGAAAACTGAATTTGGTCAGTATTGTCATTTGGACAAGCAAAGCCATTACTTTAAGTTGCAGGCAAGAAAGACAAGTCTGTCCACTGTCTCTAGTTTTAAAACTGCCCTGTTGCAGGTAAAAAAAAAAAAAAAAAAAAAAACGATTTTTCGATTTATTTATTTATTTCGATATTCGATATCGATTATTAAAATATATCGCGATATTTATCGTTATCGTTATATCGCCCAGCCCTAAGTGAAACTCTGCAACTGAAAGTAAAAACACAAGTGACTTCAATCAGTTGTTTGGATACAAAATCGCAATCATTCCTCATCACGCTGTCAATCACAACTTGGAGGTTGATCAGATATTGTCAGGGGGTGAGAATGTAAACAAACAGAGTGAGACTTGAGGTTCTCCAAACTAAATAAGGTAACTATGGATAACTGAAATACTTTTTTTTACTTGAGTTGGGGCAACTGTTGTAATTCCTACACTGTTCACCGGATTTAGATGTAAATACCCTCAAATTAAAGCTGGAAGTCTGCACTTGAAGCACACCCTGATTTCAAGTCCATTGTGGTGATGTACAGAGCCAGAATTGGGAACATTTTCCAAATATTTATGGACCCGACTGTATAAAGTTAGATTAAAGTCAACACTTATAAAGTCATAATGTTTACAGATTGAAGTCAACATGTATAAAGTCAGAATGAAGTCATAATGTTTAGAGATTAATGTCAACATTTATGAAGTCAGAATAAAGTCCTAATATTTAGAGATAAAGTCAACATTTATAAAGTCAGAATAAAGTCATAATGCGTACAGATTAAAGTCAACATTTATAAAGTCAGACTAAAGTCATAATGTCTGCCGGCCAAATCCTCCCCCCTGACCGACCTTTCCATCACAGTGGAGAATGTAGCTGAACTTCTCCACTCACATCGCAGCAACAACCAGAACCTGCAGATTCCTCCTCAGCAACATCAGAAGGATCCACCCCTTCCTGACAAAAGAAGCCACCCAACTCCTCGTCCAATCAACAGTCATCTCCCGCATCTACTACTGCAACGCACTGCTTGCTGGCCTCCCGGCCACTGCCACCAAGCCTCTTCAACTCATTCAGAATGCAGCCGCCCGCCTGATCTCAAACCTACCGAAGTCAGCCCATGTCACCCTACTTCTTAGGGACCTGCACTGGCTCCCCATTGTCGCACAAATCCGCTTCAAGGCCCTCGACCTGGCATATCGCACGGCGAAGGGAACGGCTCCCGCCTACCTCTGGTCAATGGTAAATGGTAAATGGCTGCATTTATATAGCGCTTTTATCCAAAGCGCTTTACAATTTGTTCTTCACATTTTACCCATTCACTCACCGATGGCAGAGGCAACCATGCAAGGTGGCAACCTGCTCATCGGGAGCAGTTAGGGGTTAAGTATCTTGCTCAAGGACACTTCGACACGCTGCCCGGGAGGAGAGGGAATCGAACCGGGAACCTCCGGATTACCGGACGACAGCTCTACCTCCTGAGCCACTGTCGCCACTGTCGACCCCCAATGGTCTCCAACTACACACCCTCAAGACCCCGACGCTCTGCATCTTCTGCCTGCCTCAGACCCACTCCTATCCGAGCTCCGGGAGGGTAATCCAAGAGAAGCCCCCTATTCTCGGTCCTTGCCCCACAATGGTGGAACAAACTTCCTTCCCACTAGGGCTGAGCCCAAACGTTCGGACCTTCGTTCATTACATTGGCATTCTAATCTTAATTAGCAGGTTCAAACAACCGCTTTTTTCATTTTTCATTTATTTAACACAAAAAATATATATCAGAATATCACAGTACTATGTTGTGTTTATAATAATTTGAAAGTCAACCAGCGTCTTCAAATATGATGCCTAAAGGGCGATTAATTTAGCGCCCCAAGCAGTCAGTGTGTTAGGGAGTGGGAACTGACGTGATGACGACAATGATGAATCAAATGTTGAAATGTATAAAAAAAAACAGCTATATATATATCCATGGGATATCACAATATTACAATACTATCCAAATGTGCACTGGATCAAATCTATACGTTCACACTAATAAAATGAATTGTCTATTGGCTGAGTGCGTGGCATTCGTGTGACATCAGGCCCGTATTCACGTCAACCAGGAAATAACTAACGCTAATAGTTGTTGTCGTCGAAAATTTATAATAATCAATCACAAGATACATTCAGTGCTGGATCTAACTAAATGGATTTATGGAGACACGTTTATGGAAATTTCAAGCCCGGACCACAAAGCTTCTGATAGGGTTAGCGCGACACGCGACGGCTCTTCCGTGGCGATGTTCTACCGGCAGCAAAATAAGTGAGTCTCAGCCTCTGCGTTATGCGGCACGGTGGTGTAGTGGTTAACACTGTCGCCTCACAGCAAGAAGGTCCAGGGTTCGATTCCCACTTGGGGACCAGGTTTCCGCGATGCCAGGTACCCAGGTGGGGGATCTCCCAGGCCTTTCTGTGTGGAGTTTGCATGTTCTCCCCATGCTCGCAAGGGTCCCCCCCCCCCCCCCCCGATAAGAGAAACCCAATGGAAAAACATGCACAACAGATCGCTGTCGCGTCCCTGACGAAGACGGGCAGGAGCACTTGGATTGGTCCCCGGGCACGGCCCTCGCCGACGCCCTGTCTGCTCCCGGCAGCCCTTGGGGGGGAAGGACGACGGGATGGGTTAAGAGCAGAGCTCAATCGCATTGGCGACCCTGAGAGACAATTGCATGTGTGTGTGTATTCCTCTGTGTGTGTGCCGCCCATTGCATGTCGTTGTGTCGTTGCATGCAGAATAAAGACCTCTCTCTAAAGATGGTCTTGCATTATTATTATTATTATGATAGGAAAATGTAATTTTAGTGCCGTCAGACCCGGATACGGGTTGTCTTTTCTCTTTATTTTCTTCTCTGAGTGCTTCGTTTACATGTTAAAATCACAACGATTGCAATGCCCCCACACCCTACAGGGGTTTGGTTTACAAACATGTCACCTTTTTTCGTCAGTTTGCAGGTCTGGTTATATACTGTAGTTACTGAAACTGAGTGAACCTAGAAACAGCCCCACCTAGAATATTTTTCACCAGCTACCACTGGAAACAACATTTTTTTTTCACCGATAGACTATGCAATGTCGCCCCCCATAGGATCTATAATGATTAAATTAATTAATTAAAAAACGATGGTTTGAACGTCCGTTAGAAAAACCTTGCAGAAGTTCGAATCCTAAAAACAGGCTTCAGGGACAGCTCTACTTCCCACCACAGTTAGGACAACCGAAACCCGGCCAATCTTTCGCCATTGACTAAAGACACACTTCTTCAATCAATATCTGAAATGAAAGAAAAAAAAGTATTACGAAAACGAACCTTCTTACTGTCATGCACTCGTCATGCACTCGTCCTAATACTAACCTACACTGTAGCACTCAAGACTTTGATAAACATTGTTACTCAGCTGGAGCTGATAGAGTTGTACCCTTCCTGCTGACTTGTCGTACATAACGTGTAAGTCGCTTTGGATAAAAGCGTCAGCTAAATGACAAAATGTAAATGTAATGTTTACAGATTAAAGTCAACACTTATAAAGTCATAATGTTTATAGATTAAAGTCAACATTTATAAAGTCAGACTAAAGTCATAATGTTTACAGATTAAAGTCAACATTTCCATACTTGTTTCCATGGAGTCCAAACAGCTCTTCTCCTGGTTCAGCTGTGACGGTTTCATGCAGTCCACCAAACAGACAGACAGTTCTCGCAAACCAAGGTGTGAGAGGCTATGAGGGGTGGTCATATTCAGACCAATCTTGGGGGAAGGAAAAAAATATCAGTACATTTTACATTCATCCTAACAAACAAATGTTGAACTTTTCAGTTGAAATGCATCAGGAACGCAGGAAGCCAAGCAAGAACCACCAGTCCTTAACCAGCTATACAAGTAGCGCTCTTTTCCAAGGCTAACAGGAAGATTTTTATGAGAAGTGAAAAACACATGGTGTCTATATAGATAGATAATAATAAACAATATTTATAGCACCTTTCATACAAAAATTGGAGCTCAAAGTGCTTTACAACAGAAAAAGACAGGCATAAAATGAGCACATAAAGTGCAGACATATAAAATCAGTTTTTCACATTAGGATCTAACATCCCAATAGGCCACCTTGTTTATGGTTCGATTCAGTTTTAAAAATAGACAATAATAAAAAGAATATATAGTGGTGGAACGGTTCACAAAATCCCCGGTTCAGTTCGTATCACGGTTTGGGGTTTTCGGTTCGGTATACGTATTTGAAGTGACGTCACACGAGGAAGTAAAAGTCAACAGTAACACAGTGTTGGAACCTGGAGAAGCTCTGATGCATGAAGCGATATATAAACAGCCAATAAATGTGAAGTGATCGTTTCCAGTTAGTTAGCTTAGCTAGCGGCTAACTTAGTCACCGCCTCTATGTCTCTGGGTGTGTGTGTATTAGGGCTGAGCCCAAACGTTTGAATGTTCGGACCTTCGTTCGTTACGTTGGCATTCAAATTCAAAAATTTTTATAATTTCTTTTTTTGAGTCTATTCATTCTGTTTAAACCAATGGGGTTTTTCTTCACAGTTGCAGATAAAGATTAGGCTACACTAATAGTATAGTATTAAAACTAGTGAGTTATATTCATTAAAGAAAGTTGATAAAAAAAAATACACATTTTATCAGATTAATCACTTTATTCAAATAGAGGATTTAGTTTAAGGGTATTTATAAAAAATAAGTTTTTGAAATTCTTTTTTTATTTTATTTTGTATTATTATTATTATTAAAAACAAAGGTTCGAATGTCCATTCGAAAAACCCTGACGAAGTTCGAAGCCCAAAACAGGCTTCGGGGAAAGCCCTAGTGTGTATAGCGTATTTTCTTTACGCATCCCCTGAACCGAACAATACACACATGCCCCGAACCGTGGAGGTCCAGTGTGGTGCCAAGAGAACAGCCTCTCCCTGAATGTCAGCAAAACAAAGGAGATGATTGTGGACTTTAGGAGGTCGGGGGTCAAGGACTACAGCCCCCTCAGCATCGACGGGGCACCGGTTGAGAGAGTGAACAGTTTTAAGTACCTCGGAGCCCACATATCCGAGGACTTGACATGGACCACACACATTGACAGTGTTGTGAAGAAGGCACGACAACGCCTCTACTTCCTCAGGCGCCTAAGGAAGTTCCAAGTCAGTCAGAAGATCCTTAAGAACTTCTACTCATGTACAATAGAGAGCATCCTGACTGGCAATATCACCTCCTGGTTTGGGAATAGCACCGCACAAGACCGTAGCAGACTACAGAGAGTGGCCCGTTCAGCCGAGCGCACAATTGGAGGGGGGCTTCCCACTCTCCAGAACATTTACAACAAGCGGTGCAGGGGTAAGGCTAAGAGAATTAGCAAGGACTCCAGCCACCCAAACAACTGCCTCTTTTAGGGATGCACCGAATATTCGGCCGCCGAAAATTATCGGCCGAAAATGGTCAAAAAGGCTCTTTCGGCTTTTGGCTTTAGCACAGAAAATATATCACTGAATGTCAAAGAACAGGGTTACGTAACTTTCATAACCTAAAGTGTTGTTGTGATGACGTAATCAAAACGTGCAACATGAGCATCTTGGCAGCTATTCCTGCGTTCTGTAGCCTGTGATAACTAACTCCTCTTGGGAGTTGTGCTGTTTCTATAAACTACGCGAGCAACGCATCCAATAAACGCGTCTTTAACACTTTAACTGCCACACACGAGATATCTCGGGTTTCCAATAGTTATGTTGAAAGCCACTCACGAGATTTCTCGGATTTTTTTTTCTTCTTTTTTAGCGATCTGAAATCATATTGCATCACGCGAGCCTACCCGAGTATACCCGAGCACCGCCGGCAATCATATGTGGAAAAAAGCGTCTCCCAGATGACATAAGGGATTTTGGAATGGACTCAATGAAAATGGATGGGGAAAAAAATCCGGTACTCCACATTTTCCAGTCCACTGATCCAGCCGGGGTTACCACAGTTCATTCTGGAGCCTCTCAGCCCCACGGAATCATGTACTGCACTGTATACACGTTGGATCCATACACTTATCGATTTTTTCGAATGGTGATCAGGAATTGGAATATACCAGTTGGATACCATCTGATGTCAGGTAAGGAATCTATGTTATTAGTGTTAGGATAATCAGACTAATTTTGATGAAGATATAGGCTGTTTTGTGAAATGGGCTCTTTCGGTTTCACTGGAAAAGTCCAAGAGGAAATGAACACGCCGATTATCCGTGCGCGGCGCGAATGTGCTTGCGTGCACGTATAATATTGATCATCTAGCGTTTATTTGAAAACGATTCATAAATAGGCCGACGAATATCGACGTTCTGGAATATTCCAGTAAAAGACGATTATCACAGAATGGTCTAGAATGAACTGTTTTTTATTTCAAAACGGGTGCTTTTCAAAATGCTCTGAAACGGAAATGAAGCGATAAAAAACCAATCTGCCTTGACAGCACTGACTGGAAAATAGTCTTTGATAAGCGACGGGCAGATTAGACACATAGCCATAATTTAAAACATAGATTAGGCGATATTAACGTTAACATTGAAGTGGACCGTGGCATCAAGGGGGTAAAAAGGAAAACCCCGCGTGGCACTCAAAGTGTTAACATGCTTTATATCCTCGCCATTACTATATGCCCGTCGCGGTTAAACATTAGCGTTAAGCTAGCTAACTCTTCTGTTGTGAAGGGCCAGATTAAACCGAATATATATATTTATTTATATATATATATCTAATTGTATTTGTATATTCTCTAATATTCCCTGATATCCCTTGTATATTCCTTGTACAATATGCATTGAATATCCATTCTAGCCTACTGAACATCCCATAATAGTCTCCATTCTACTATTGGTCGAGACCTTGGTGCCAGGCTGCCATACCCCTCAGACCCAGTTCAAACGTACCGCTCAACATGTACGAACAAGTCCTAGTTCCGCGTAGGAATCTGGCTACCGCACCACTAATGGGACTATTTGTTCATAGTGCGTATATATACTGCGCTACTAAAGTAGGACTTTCTTTTCAGTCCAGTTTCTTACCCTCCAATAGAGTCACAGACGTAAAGCCTCCCCGCGACGCCACGTGTGGGAGTAAGGCCAAGTTCGGCTTACCATCGGTATTGAGACATCGTGTATATTAATATTTGAATAGTCATATTTGGCACTATATCGTCGAGTTGGACGTAGTCTATTAAGCTAATAATAGTCTGTTAATATATAGTGCTTCGTGCGGTGAGAATACTACCGTAGTCAGTACCCCATCGTTTCGGGCAGAGAACTGGCTGCTTATCCAGGGTGGTTGACCCCACGTGAAGCTGCACCCGAGGAGCCCCAGAGCCGACGAGCGAGTGGACCTGTATACCGGATTATTCTACCGACGACAGCCCGCCTTCCCCGGCACGGATTATGCTTTGTATACGTTGATTATTCCATGGATAAAGACCCCCGACACTGCCGTGTGTTGGAACCCCCCCCCCTGGAGAGGACGCAAGGTGAGGAGACGCTCTGCAAGACGAGGTCGCTTCACGTCTCTCCTCCGTGGACCGGAGGACGCCGGCCCACAAAGAGTCCACCTGCTTTCATCTGTGGTCCAAGGATCGCCGGCGCATTGAACGGCACTACAGTGGGTTCACCTGGGATACCCTTGGCCGGATGAGGCGGCCGGACTCTACCCCCCCCCCTTCCTACTCCTGTCGGCTTACAAGCGACCGGATTAACCCCCCCTAGTGTATCCAGTATATAATCATTAAAGTATCATTGCTGTTATTCCTTAAACTATTCCAGGTCGTATATGTACCACCTGCGCCTTCAGAGATTGGACATTCTCTATTGATATACCGACGAATACTCTTGCCATAAAAGTGCATACTAATTCCCATTCATAAGTGTGATTGATTTGATTAAGTGCTTGCTCTACACACCATCGCTGTGTAGAAATAAAGACCTATTTCTAATTCGTACATTTGTGTTGGATCCGTTTCATCTACGTGACAGTGTTCATCATAATATATTTATGCCGAGTACTGGGTGGCCGAATATTAAGTACAAAGGTAGTGGTAGTAAGTATCATATCTAGTAATACAGTCAGGGAATTGTACCCCTCAGTTACATCTTCCATTCCTCTTTGACCAGTCTCTCGTAAGCTACGTCATCCCCCGCTAAGAGTCATGGGAGATGTAGTAAATACAACAGTCCTGTGTGTGTATCTTTATGCAGATCGTTATGCAGTTTTAAAGCACCTTGGCTTTGTTCTGAATGCACTTTGTTGTAGTTATCCTACAGAGAAAAGAAAATGCACTTGACTTTAATGCACATTTTGTTGTATGCAAAGAGAAAATGTTTAAATTGTACAATCTTTCAGCAGTCAGTCTGGAATTAATGTATGCATTCAAAAGTGCTGAATAAATGTTTCATGGGCCCATAATAGTGATTATTAATATTATTTAAGTTAAGTTTTGCCATAATCATGTCTTTTGCCATAATCAGGTAGCTGAAAAAAGAAAAAGAAAAATACATTATATATATATTTATATTAATAATTTTCGGCCTTTCGGCATTCGGTTTTCGGCCAACCGTTTCCTATTTTCGGTATCGGTTTCGGCCAAGAATTTCCCATTCGGTGCATCCCTAGCCTCTTTGAACTGCTGCGGTCAGGCAAGCGATACCGGAGTCTCATGGCAAGCACAGAAAGACTCAGAAGAAGCTTCTATCCCCAGGCCATCAGGTTGCTCAACGAACAATAACACTATGCAACAACCATCAAATGCACTCACAGCACACACATCCACACGCACACACTCACTTTAAACAAACAACCCACTGCAGCACCCACTCTACACACTTTAGAATAGAGCCATATGAAATCCGCGTTCACGGAATCGCGGACGAAATCGCGGAATTAACCAATAAAAATGGAATCAACTGCAAAACGTGGAATATTGCAGAATGTGGCCTAATCTGGACTGAAATTCCGTTTTTGGGTGGAACGTTTGGTGCACACGCGACCGGGGAGGCAGGGACGCTATAGCGTGTTACACACAATACAGCGGTGCTCAAGCGTCTGGCTGCTTCAGTGTTAACATCGTCGAGAAGCTAAGAATTTCTGCAATAAGCCCTCAATTCAGAGCAGAACAGTATCCTAATGACTTTTATGCCTCCGGTGATAAGGTGTTTTGCAAATTCTGTCAACGTTCCCTGGACTGGACCCGCAAAAACACTTGCGACACTATTGTGATTAAATAGCTATAACGTTAGGACATGATATCTTCTAGCTAAATCTAGTGCACCCATCCATTTGTTTAATGCAAACGATTGTCATTATACACTGCCCTTTATAATCTAAATAAACTTAAATAGCTATGAAACGTTACAGTACATAGGACTATAGATGGAAATGATAACTTCTTGCTAAATCTGGTGCACTTGTTTGTCCACCAAAAAAGCGCCAAAAGATCGAAAATAAACTAGCAGAGCCAGAACTGTTCAACTCCTCTGGAGCCACAGCCAGCAGAGAAGCCGGTTTACTTTAGCTTTTAAACCAGCTGCAGCCTGAGAACTGGAGTGTGAGGGGATGTAACACTAAAGATGGCGGCAATGACAAAGAATTGCTGCAAAATAAACATACATCTGTTGTTAAAAAAAAAAAAAAAAAAAAAAAAATCTTTTATACTTATAACAATTCGATAATTATCGATATCGAGAAATAAAATAAAATTATCATATCGTTATCGCGATATGATTTTTTTCCATATCGCCCAGCCCTAAATCATCCATTTGTTTAATGCAAACGATTGTCATTATACACTGTCCTTTATAAACGAAATAAACTAAACTAAAGGTGCATAAATTATGCATTACTATATTTCATCACAATATAATAGATATAGCTAGGCTAACATTGTCATTGTGATAATGTCAGTAGTAGCTAGCTGTATCTATTGTTTACACTTGAAATGTGTATTTTTATTTTGTCACAATATTAATTGAAAAATATTGTGTAAAATTAGGGCTGGGCGATATGACGATATTATATAAATATCGGGTACAGTTCATTAACGATACACTTTTTTAACGTATCGTGGATATCGTGATGTTTTGCCCAAGAGGATTGTGTCGCGTCAATCTGGTCCACACGTTCAAACTTTTGAACAACGCCGCCCCCACACACACACTACTGCATCAAAGTTACTACTTATGGTTAACAAAGGCATTCGTTTTGTGGCATTAACGTTATATAGTTACACGTTCAATAACATCAGCGTATTTACCCGAACATAGCAACGTCCGAAGACGACATAGATAGCAAGCATTACTCGTTCCTATCTCAGCCCGTGCTGAGTTGTGGCCATTCTGCGGTCTGTTAATAAAGTTTTCAATCAGACAGATGTATGGAAAGGCTTTTATTATAACATTCGTTGCAGTAAAATCATTATGCCTCGTTTAGTCATGCTGCGGTGCGCTGGTAATCTTATCGTCGGCTCCGGGGAGCTAACGTTGTTGTTGTTTTGGAGCTCTCGTCAAAATCAATGGAGGACATTCAAGAAAGTAAAAACCGAATAGCGCTTGCTGATTGGTCCTAAGAACAGCAGGGCGGGTGCAAGCGGTGTGACGTAATTGGCAGACTCGACTGTCAATCAAAATTATTCTGTTGCCGGCTAAATGATTGAATGATTGAATGAATGAATTTATTAACAGATTGCAGAATGGGTACAATACAGTACAGCTCAATACAACAACAGTGGACTGGAGGATGAAGACCAGAAAAAGACTTTCGGCTTTTTTACATAAGGGTCCTCCATTTTCAATTCATCAAAACATTTAGAGACATACAAATATACAGTAGTTTCATAAAAATGCTAAAATGCCATTGATTTATTGATTGATTGAAAACTTTATTAACATATTGCAGAATGGGTACAGTACAGCTCAATACATACAATTGTTAAGGGGATGCAGACCAGAGAAAGACTTTCGTCTTGTTTACATCAGGGTCCCCCATTTTCAATTCATCATATTTCATATCTAAATCATATAATATCTCATTGCTAAATATATGCAATATATAATCTAATAATCCAATAATCTAAATCTAATATATAATATAAAAATGCTAAATGCATGGGTATTTTATTTTGTCTTTAATGTTAGCTTGCAAACTCAAATACTGTCTTGGTAAGCCTCATAATGAATTGTTTGGGGAAAAAAAGAAAAACATTGTGATGTGTATCGTGTATCGCCGAAAGGTCAGAAAATATCGTGATATCATATTTAGGCCATATCGCCCAGCCCTAACTCTAAGCCATCCTAGGTTGTCAAAGTGGGCAGGGGTGAGGTGGGTTCTAGGAGTAAGGTCAAGCAGTAGTCTGACCAGTTTGTTTTGAGATGTTTGTAATTTTGTTTTTAGCGCCTTTGAGGTGCTTTGGTACCATGAGGTGCAAGCATAGTCGTAGTACCCTTGAATGAGTGCTCCTGCCAGAGTCTTCAGGGTATTCTTTAGAATAAGAATACCCTAAAGACTCTGGCAGGAGCACTCATTCAAGGGTACTACGACTATGCTTGCACCTCATGGTACCAAAGCACCTCAAAGGCGCTAAAAACAAAATTACAAACATCTCAAAACAGACTACTGCTTGACCTTACTCCTAGAACCCACCTCACCCCTGCCCACTTTGACAACCTAGGATGGCTTAGAGTAGACGACAGAGTACAGCAACTTGCAATGGGCCTGGTCTACAAGATACACTACACGACCAAGGTACCCATGTACATGTCAAAATACTTCCCAAAGATCAGTGAATACCACGAACACAACACCAGAGGGAGCTCCACAAATCATGTTAAACCCAGATTCGGCTGAAACAAGGGACTAAACACGTTTAGCAATTATGCCACATCAATGTGCCCCCCAATTATGCCCCCCAATTATGCCCCCACCCACCACCAATGTACAGCCCCCCACCCACCCAACCCCACCCCACCTACCCAACCTCCTCCAATGTACAGTTTTTACGTCAAATGATACTCTCTTTTCTGGACTCTTTATGTATCACAAACAGTACTGTATTTGCAAATCTGGTATGTCATAAATGTATCTGTAGCAGTATTGTCTATGTGTATGTCATGTATGTCATATATGTCCTGATGAATTGAAAATGGGGGACCCTGATGTAACCAAGACGAAAGTCTTTCTCTGGTCTGCATCCCCTTAACAATTGTGTATTGAGCCGTACTGTATTGTACCCATTCTGCAATCTGTTAATAAAGTTTTCAATCAATCAATCAATCAATCCTCCTAGATTCTAGAACCTATTAGAAGCATTAGCACAGCATAGCCTCTCACGTATAGCCGAAACAGTGGCTCAAACGATCAACAGTTGAGATGTTCGGTCATTATTAGTAACGAGCTGAATAAACGCACATTTCTCTATCTATACATAGAGTCGCACCAGTTTCTGGCCTAACGTCACTATTCTCCCAAACTCATAACGTGGTAGTGGCGTTCATAGATATCTATAGAACATATATATCTATGGTGGCGTTGTATAGCATTAGCATAGCATAGCAGCTTAGCTGTGTTAGCTGGTCCAGCTAGCTCTGGTCAAGGCCCAGTCTGTATGGAAAAGTGGCAGAAACGCCCAACAGAACAGATCAGATCCGATTGTGCGGTCAGTAGATGAATAAAAGCTGTGTTTACTGCAACAAAACAGAGAGGTCGACATGAACCTAATTTACCTTTTGTTGACCAGAACGACGAGACTCGAGCACTCCAAAGACGTCACACTCATGCGCGACACTGAGAACGATCTATATATGGCTAAATCCGCGTGATTTTTTCCGTAACCTATGTTTGCGAAGACGCTCTCTGGTTGGCTAGCCGCGTACAGCGAAGACCCTCTCTGGTTGGTTTAGCGCTGAAGGGTCTCTTCCGCCTTGTACATATATATCTCTGCTTCAAAGTGGTTATGCTTTGGCCCTCTTTCGAAGTGGGTTATGCTTAGAGTTAGGGTTAGGGTTAGGGTTAGGGTTAGGGTTAGGGTTAGGGTTAAGGTTAGGGTTAAGGTTAGAGTTAGGGTTAGGTTAGGGTTAGCCAGGGAACAACATATCAATTGTTGTTGAATATGCGGAAAAGACCCTTCGGCGCTAAACCAATCAGAGAGGGTCTTCCGCTGTACGCGGCTAGCCAATCAGAGAGCGTCTTCGCAAACATAAGCTAATCCTATTACCAGAGACGGAGAGGAACCATCTTTGGTTTCATGTTCGGAGCTAGCTCGCTAGAAGATACATTGATCATTTGAAAATGTCTGGAATACAATACCGAGTCAACGAGAGACTGACTGCAGCTGTTGAAGAGGCTTCTGTACAGATATTATCTGAAAGAACCAGAAGATAATGAATGAGAGATTGACCGGCCGCTGGATGATCTGAAGCCTGAGATGAAGACACACACACCAGGTTTGATACTGTACATTGGAGCTGGTGGGGGGGGGGGGGGGGGGGGGGGGTGGTAACTGTACATTGGATTATCGACGAAACCTTACTTGGTCCCAAGAAGAGGGTCTTGTGTATTTGGGTTTAATAGGACATTTACTGTACATTGGAGGGGGTTGGGTTAGGACATTTACAGGGGCCAGTTTCGAATTGCAGTCTCCCGTAGGTGTTCTTTGAGAGTGGTTTTGAAAGTGGGTAGTGATTCACATTCCTTTACAGCTTTTGGTAGGGCGTTCCACATCGATGTGGCATAATTGCGAAACGTGTTTAGTCCCTTGTTTGAGCCGAATCTGGGTTTAACATGATTTGTGGAGCTCCCTCTGGTGTTGTGATCGTGGTATTCACTGACCTTTGGGAAGTATTTTGACATGTACATGATGGGTACCTTGGTCGTGTAGTGTATCTTGTAGACCAGGCCCATTGCAAGTTGCTGTACTCTGTCGTACTCTAAGCCATCATAGGTTGTCAAAGTGGGCAGGGGTGAGGTGTTTATTGCTAAGAGACAGGCGGAAATGGAGTTTATAGCTGTGTGATCATTTGGTTCAACGGAGATGTACAATTGCGTGTAGAGGCTGAACAGGAAGGGTGACGGCACAGTTCCTTGGGGGGCACCGGTGTTGCTCACCAGCACATCTGACTGACTGCCCTGGCTGCAGTCTGACATACTGTGGTCTGCTGGTGAGGTAGTCAGTGATCCAGGCCACTAGGTGTACTGTGGTCTGTTGGTGAGGTAGTCAGTGATCCAGGCCACCAGGTGTACTGTGGTCTGTTGGTGAGGTAGTCAGTGATCCAGGCCACCAGGCTGTACTGTGGTCTGTCGGTGAGGTAGTCAGTGATCCAGGCCACCAGGCTGTACTGTGGTCTGTCGGTGAGGTAGTCAGTGATCCAGGCCACCAGGCTGTACTGTGGTCTGTCGGTGAGGTAGTCAGTGATCCAGGCCACCAGGCTGTACTGTGGTCTGCTGGTGAGGTAGTCAGTGATCCAGGCCACCAGGCTGTACTGTGGTCTGTCGGTGAGGTAGTCAGTGATCCAGGCCACCAGGCTGTACTGTGGTCTGCTGGTGAGGTAGTCAGTGATCCAGGCCACCAGGCTGTACTGTGGTCTGGTGGTGAGGTAGTCAGTGATCCAGGCCACCAGGCTGTACTGTGGTCTGCTGGTGAGGTAGTCAGTGATCCAGGCCACCAGGCTGTACTGTGGTCTGCTGGTGAGGTAGTCAGTGATCCAGACCACCAGGCTGTACTGTGGTCTGGTGGTGAGGTAGTCAGTGATCCAGGTGTACTGTGGTCTGCTGGTGAGGTAGTCAGTGATCCAGGTGTACTGTGGTCTGTCGGTGAGGTAGTCAGTGATCCAGGCCACCAGGCCGTGCTCCAGCTACATGTACATCACCATGAGCTTCTCCACTAGCAGCAAAGGCTGGATGGTGTTTAAAGCGCTGGAGAAGTCAAAGAACATGATTCTCACTAAGATGTGTCGCCTCTCCAGGTGTGTGTAGGCTCTGTGGAGCATGTAGATGATGCTGGTCTCTCCAGGTGTGTGTAGGCTCTGTGGAGCATGTAGATGGTGCTGGTCTCTCCAGGTGTGTGTAGGCTCTGTGGAGCATGTAGATGATGCTGGTCTCTCCAGGTGTGTGTAGGCTCTGTGGAGCATGTCGATGATGCTGGTCTCTCCAGGTGTGTGTAGGCTCTGTGGAGCATGTCGATGATGCTGGTCTCTCCAGGTGTGTGTAGGCTCTGTGGAGCATGTCGATGATGCTGGTCTCTCCAGGTGTGTGTAGGCTCTGTGGAGCATGTAGATGATGGTCTCTCCAGGTGTGTGTAGACTGTCTGTCTGTCTCCCACTACTGTCTCCCACTACTGTGCAGGTGATTGTGATGTCTGGCCATGAGACCATCGGTGTGCTGGAGGTAGAGGTGGATCTCCCGTCATCAGTACCTGATGTTAAGGCTGAATCCAGGCCAGATGACGCAGGGAATCTGACCCAAGAGCATCTGGAGGCCAGCAGCAGCACACCATGGACTCAGTGTCCCCCACAGCACTGGGGGAGTAGGTACGGTCCAGGACTCAGTTTCCCCCACAGCACTGGGGGAGTAGGTACGGTCCAGGACTCAGTTTCCCCCACAGCACTGGGGGAGTAGGTACGGTCCAGGACTCAGTTTCCCCCACAGCACTGGGGGAGTAGGTACGGTCCAGGACTCAGTTTCCCCCATAGCACTGGGGGAGTAGGTACGGTCCAGGGCCCTCATTTATCAACAATGCTTAGAAAGTGTTCTATTTTCGTTCTTAAGCACAGAATTTAGAATGTCTCTACGCACAGAAAAATCGGGATTTATCACACGTGCGTACACGGGTCGTACGCACACCTGCAAGTACTCCGTGTTGATAAATGCCACTTGTTCTATGCTCCGAGCTCGTGCACGATTTTAAGTATTTGCATATAGAACTGCCCGTAATTAACCATATATGGCAGGGGTGGCCAACCTTTTTTGAACCAAGATCTACTTTTTTATTTACCACCTAGCCCGAGAGCTACCAGCCAAAATTGTATATTGTAAGCAGTCATTTGAGGCTTTATAAAAGCAGCATAATGAACACAAATCTGTCAGTGCCGAGTCCGACCTCATCTTAAATAACAAACAGCATTGCTTGTTGTAGTTAACAAGGAGAGGAAGAGTTGATTTAGCAAAAAAAATTTTTTTTTTTTTTTTTTAATAATCAAATTTTATTAATCAAGATCTACTTGAAATCAGCCCGCGATCTACCTGTCGATCGCGATCGACTGGTTGGGCACCACTGATATATGGTAATGAAACACCCCCATGAAATGTGGAAAAGTGGACTAAACCGAGCGAATGCGTGGGAGAAATACGCGACAGGCTGACAGACGTGTACACGGTGATGTCGGAAACAGTCGGATATGATATCTATTAACTTCCTAAAGACCATTGCTGCCTGGGCAGCGCAAACACTAATAAAGACCGTTAACCACTGTTTGGCGTTGGTGTCATTAATAATAACCATGCTGGAATATGAATGCCATTTTTTTCGTTTCGTTCTTTTAAAGTTCGATTACCCAGGGATTAAATTTCTCCGTCAATTTGATTCCAAATTGCGACGGATTTTCCGTAAATTTTCTACCTGCATGGTTTAATATGATTTGTAGAGGCATACAATCTATTTTGATCGGTATTAGGTATAGCCTATATAAATTATATATGCATAGCCTACATTATGCAACAGTAATTTGCGCATAACGCAGCATGGCACAGACATGTCACACAGAGCCCCGCGCCTGCATACAGTAAACTAACTTGATCGTTAATATAATTGTTGTCCTTGTATCTTTACGCTTATGAAAATATTAAATACTATGTATAGGCTATATAGGCCGTCGTTTTGCCTTAATAGCCTATATTCTCAAGTGGCATTTAATGGCTATCCGCTGTGGGCTATCTCCTCGCTGACGGACCAGTATACCTTTATATCATATCATATTCCTATGTCTCCAAGGAATCGTGGGGCTCTGGGGAATAAAGGTTGGGAACTTGGGTGCTTCTGAGTAATCCCAGGAAAAGACGCGATAATAGCGTTTTAGTGAAATCCACTTATCACATTGTAATTTTTCGCCTGATTATCTAATCATCCTGAAATCAACACTAGATTATTGTTATTATCCTTCCTCATGCAAGAATGAAATGTGGTTTAGACCGACGCGCCCCCCCCCCCCCCCCATTCCTGCCACCAACGGCACACACACACACACACACACAGCTTCAATCGCGGGAGGAAAAAAAATCAGATCAACGCAAGATTTGATATTATAGTGTTCTTACCTTGTCTCTGATGTAATGCAAACAAAATAATCCAATTATCTGATCGCCATTTGAAGTACTGGGCGCGGAGGTCCGTGCCACGTTCTCCAGCATTGCATATGAAGGGGGCAGCCTCGTAGATGTATCGTTGTAACAAGTTACCTCGCTGGAGTATTTAAACCCTGCCAACGTGGCTCAGCTCGGCCCAGAAAAAAAAAGACATGGTTTCTAATGGAGTGCAATAGCGGCCACAATGCGTTAGGGGGCGGTATTGACCGTCTGCAATCGCAGACACACTCAGAACAGCATGCACAAGGTGCCTCGATGAATTATGAATGGCAATAGCGAATAAAATAAATAACGAGTTAAAAACGTATATATACGTGATTGGCCGTCAAGCGCTGGCTCCCAATCACGTATATATACGTGAATGGCCCCGGATGTGTTAAACAAGTCAAGAAGAAACATCATAATAAATCAAGAACAAAACAAAAACACCATAAAGTCCAAAGATTTTTAAATAAATGAATGCAACACTCCCAGACATACCCCACGCAAAGGTAAGGAAAAACTCACTAAAACCTAGCAATAGGAAAAAATGCACCACAGGCAATGTCGACGAGAGAAACCTTAGAAGGGCCGTTCAAGGGGGGATCTCCCTTCTTAGATGTCGGTGATAGTAGTGTTGCAATAAAACTGGCGAACAGTTGGTAAGCATGCACTCATATGTGTAATGAAACACCGATAAGTGCATGCAATAGCAACTGAACATTTTGAAATATTTAAAAACTGCAGAACAGTTGGTAAGCATGCACTCATATGTGTAATGAAACACAGATAAGTGCATGCAATAGCAACTGAACATTTTGAAATATTTAAAAACTGGCGAACAGTTGGTAAGCATGCACTCATATGTGTAATGAAACACAGATAAGTGCATGCAATAGCAACTGAACATTTTGAAATATTTAAAAATAGAGCTCATGGATCTATTTGAGGCATGGGGGCGTGGGACCGGCGCAAAGAGGGTTACATCCTCCCGGTCATCATCACGGGACGTCCGCTACTCCGGTCATCACCACGAGACAGCCACTCTCAGGGAGACGGGACAGGCTTTAGACAGTTTGCGTGATTGTGATGGGCGGACATAGCAATAGATACATGTGGTAAGCATATATGTGAATAGAATAGATATATGTAGTAAGCATATTATGTGAATAGAATTGAAATTAACATGCCCAGTAAGCTGTACAAATGATGTAATAGAATGAAAAATATAATATTTTCCATAACAGTAGTTATATGGAACACAACAACTAAAGCATCCAAAATGTCAGTAGCAAACATCCTGTCAGGGACGCACCGATCCCACTGTTCCAGTCCCGATACCTGGGCTTTGGGTCAGTATGGACTTGGATCATCATTTTGGGATCATTGGACAAAATATATTGAGATAGTCAGATGGGAAGACATATGTGGAGTGAAACTGTGTAACAGTCTGAATGTGGTGCTAAAGCAATGTCCAAACATGAGACAATTCAAACTGAATTATAAAGAAATAATTTTCACGAGGTACAGGGATGAGGAAGGGATTTGACATTCACGGGTGATTACATTTTTATTTAATTTCTTCCATGTTTTACATATAATTTTTTTGTTTTGCATATATATATATTTGTTTTGTAAGGTTTTAAATTAGTACATTCATTTGAGTAGTGGAAAAGGGGTAGGATTAAATAAGTGTATACTGGGGCGCCCAAGTGGCGAACCATGTAACGCGCTGCGTCGCGATGCGGCCGACCCGGGTTCGATTCCCGGACCCAGCGTCCTTTGCCGAATGTCTTCCCCCCTCTCTGTCTCCCGTTCTTCCTCTCTCTCTCTCTACCGAACTGCCCGGTAGTAAAAACAATTTTTAAAAATCTACCAAAAACTTAAAAAAATAAAATAATAAGTGTATACTTCTTCCTACTTATTTTCGAACATGTAAATTGAGTTATGTTTTTTGTTTGTTTTTTATTTAAAAAAAATATTCCATTTCATTGCTATAGATTTTTGTTTTATATTGTTTGTTACATGTTCGAAATAAAGATATATAAAAAAATAAAAGATGTAATACAATCATCTCCATTAGAGAGAGTTAACACTTCAACAAATATCAGTATCGGTATCGGCGCATCCCTACATCCTATATTTCTCTGTTTTCTCTTCAGTCCTGGGAGTCCAGTCTGTGGAGGCTCCTGTTGTCCAGACTTCAGCTATCAGCATGGCTCTGTCTCAGCCCCAGACTACCAGGCTCACTACGGTCCGGAGCTGTCCACAGGTACGACTGGGGACAACAGACCCAATACAGTGGCTCAGGGGGTAGAGCAGTCGTCTGGTCATCTATATGGGACCTCATGCTTCACAGAGATGGTGTTACAATGAATACTGATCTCTCCACACACAAGCACACATGAACACACACACACACACACACAACACAACACAACATTCTGCACTCGCACACACACAAACGCACAATAGGTCACTTCAAACCAGGGGTCTCACTCGCGGCCCGTGGGCCAATTGCGGCCCGCTGGATGATATTTTGCGGCCCCCTACTTGACATCAAAGTTTAAAAATATATATATATTTAAAAAAATATATATTTTTTTTAATGTTGTGGGACTTGTACAGCACTTTGTTCAACTTTGTCAGTGCTGTACAGTTTAAACCTTTTTAAATCATAGACAAACAAAACACTTTGCTTTCATGAAATATTGTAAGCCGTCATTTGAGGCTTTATAAAAGCAGCACAATGAACACAAATCTGTCAGTGCCGAGTCCGACCTCATCTTAAATAACAAACAGCATTGCTTGTTGTAGTTAACAAAGAGTTGATTTTGCAAAAAAAAAATATATATATATATATAATATTTGATGCGGCCCAGCCTCACCCAGACTCTACCTCCAGCGGCCCCCAGGTAAATTGAGTTTGAGACCCCTGCTTTAAACGCACCAGAAAAGGACACAAGAAAATTACTTTTTGTTGCATAGTATAGTTAGTAACAGCAAGTATAGCATAGGGACATAGAAGAAAATCACCCGTTTTCCGGGAAAAACAACCCATGCCTATGATAATCGCCTTTTACTGGAATATTCCAGAACGTTGTCATTTGTCGGCCTATTTATGAATCGTTTTCAAATAAACGCTAGATGATCGATAGTATATGTGTGCGCACGCACGTTTGTGCCGCGTGCTGATAATAGCTGCTCTCATTTCCTGATCGCTTTTACAGTCAAAACAGCTATATCACATATCACATAAACGCTTATATCTCTGTGAAAACGAGTCTGGATTATTACATATCTCGATGTGATCTATCAAGAAATATCTACAGCAAGAATTTTGGGTCTCAATGAATCCAAAATGACATTGTGGTTAGAAGTGGTGGAGAAAATAAAAGCTAGCATATAATGGTAATGTCTGGTTAGGAGCGAGGGAAAATGGATGGATTATCCAATGGGGGGTCCGGAAGGGGGGGGGTACGAGCTGGAGCATATGTGTGTAGGTTTTTAGATAACAGGTATTAAGGGTATATCCTATATAAGACAATTAACTAAAATGTGATTTCATTGGATGTGCACTGACAAATAATGCTTGTATATCTTATCGTGTGTTGTCATGTTTGTTTATGTGTTTGTTTAAAAAATAATAAAAAAATAAAATACAGAAAACGAGTCTGATTATCCTAACACTGATAACATAGATTCCTTACCTGAGGTCAGATGGTATCCAAATGGTTTATTCCAATTTCCGATCGCCATTCGAAAAAATCGATAAATGTATTGATCCATCGTGTGTACAGTATAACCCATATTCGCCGTGGCTCAGAGGCTCCAGAATGGACTCTGGTAGACCCCGGCTGCATCAGTGAGAAGTAAAATGTGGAGTCAGAAATCCGTTCTCCCATTCACTTTCATTGAGTCCATTCCAAAAGGGTGATTTACCATCTGGGAGCTGATAGGGGGCGCTTTTTTCACATCTGATCGCCGGCGGTCCCTGGATCTCCAACGGTAGGCTCGCGTGATGCAATATGATTTCAGATCGCTAATAAAAAAATTATAATAATCACCCGAGAATAGCCGTGACGTGGCATTCAACGGTCGGGTCGTAAACCCGAATAAAGCCGTGAGTGGCGCTCAAAGTGTTAAGTGATTTATTAATATGTCTATTTACCATGTCTATTCTTTTTATTATTATTACTATTTTATTGCACAATCGTAGCGGGTATGGCCAACCGCATTTCACTGTATGCCCTGGTATGTATGTGATGAATAAACTCTTGAATCTTGTTGTAGTCAGATGGTGTTGTAGTCAGATGGTGTTGTAGTCAGATGGTGTTGTAATTAGATGGTGTTGTAGTCAGATGGTGTTGTAATTAGATGGTGTTGTAGTCAGATGGTGTTGTAATTAGATGGTGTTGTAGTCAGATGGTGTTGTAGTCAGATGGTGTTGTAGTCAGATGGTATTGTTGTAGTCAGATGGTGTTGTTGTAGTCAGATGGTGTTGTAGTCAGATGGTGTTGTTGTAGTCAGATGGTGTTGTAGTCAGATGGTGTTGTAGTCAGATGGTGTTGTAGTCAGATGTTGTTGTTGTAGTCAGATGGTGTTGTTGTAGTCAGATGGTGTTGTAGTCAGATGGTGTTGTTGTAGTCAGATGGTGTTGTTGTAGTCAGATGGTGTTGTTGTAGTCAGATGGTGTTGTAATTAGATGGTGTTGTAGTCAGATGGTGTTGTTGTAGTCAGATGGTGTTGTAGTCAGATGGTGTTGTTGTAGTCAGATGGTGTTGTAGTCAGATGGTGTTGTAGTCCGATGGTGTTGTTGTAGTCAGATGGTGGTGTTGTAGTCAGATGGTGGTGTTGTAGTCAGATGGTGTTGTAGTCAGATGGTGTTGTTGTCAGATGGTGTTGTTGTCAGATGGTGTTGTAGTCAGATGGTGTTGTTGTAGTCAGATGGTGTTGTTGTAGTCAGATGGTGTTGTTGTAGTCAGGTGGTGTTGTAGTCAGATGGTGTTTTTGTAGTCAGGTGGTGTTGTAGTCAGATGGTGTTGTTGTCAGATGGTGTTGTTGTAGTCAGATGGTGTTGTTGTAGTCAGATGGTGTTGTAGTCAGATGGTGTTGTAGTCAGATGGTGTTGTTGTAGTCAGATGGTGGTGTTGTAGTCAGATGGTGTTGTAGTCAGATGGTGTTGTTGTCAGATGGTGTTGTTGTCAGATGGTGTTGTTGTAGTCAGATGGTGTTGTTGTAGTCAGATGGTGTTGTTGTAGTCAGGTGGTGTTGTAGTCAGGTGGTGTTGTAGTCAGATTGTGTTGCTGTAGTCAGCAATGCAGCATTTACCATGTTGCTTGTTATCACATCTATCCCACTGTAGGTTCTGACCCAGCAGAGCCTGATGACTGGTACATCTCTCCCACTGTAGGTTCTGATCCAGCAGAGCTCTGGTACGATGGCCCAAACTGGTTCTCAGGGCCCGCCCCTCCTCATCCCTCTCAGTACCTTTTACCGTCATGGATCCATGCCAAGGTATGGGTTTTACTATACCACCATCTACCATTCATACATATTGTGAGCAAAATAAAAATAAATATATATATACAAACTGTATATTTTTAAGTTGATGAAACTCACGCTCTAGAACTGAGCGGCCACGGCCTGCAGTAATGCTGCCTCCCTCACACTGTCCCAGCTGCAGGTTTAAAGGGTTAAATGTCTTCTCTGAGCCTCTGAAAGACCCATGATGTCAACAGATCTTCCCTCCAATCATTTCCTTTTTGCTTGCCAGCTGGCGCCCCCTAGTGGATGGTGCCCTAGGCAATGGTCTCCACAGTCTTTGCCTGGAACCAGCCCTGTCATCAGTGCCATGTCCGCCGACATCACCAGCCGTATCGGCACCACTGCCCAGGTGGGTTTAATCAGCAGCAGGTGGGTTTATCAGCTCCAGGTGGGTTTATCAGAACCAGGTGGGTTTATCAGCTCCAGGTGGGTTTATCAGAACCAGGTGGGTTTATCAGAACCAGGGACGGGTGGGTTTATCAGAACCAGGGACAGGTGGGTTTATCAGCTCCAGGTGGGATTATCAGAACCAGGTGGGTTTATCAGAACCAGGGACAGGTGGGTTTATCAGCTCCAGGTGGGTTTATCAGCTCCAGGTGGGTTTATCAGAACCAGGTGGGTTTATCAGCTCCAGGTGGGTTTATCAGCACCAGGTGGGTTTATCAGCTCCAGGTGGGTTTATCAGCTCCAGGGACAGGTGGGTTTATCAGAACCAGGTGGGTTTATCAGAACCATGTGGGGTTATCAGATCCAGGTGGGTTTATCAGAACCAGGTGGGTTTATCAGCTCCAGGTGGGTTTATCAGTTCCAGGGACAGGTGGGTTTATCAGAACCAGGTGGGTTTATCAGCTCCAGGTGGGTTTATCAGAACCAGGTGGGTTTATCAGAACCAGGGACAGGTGGGTTTATCAGAACCAGGTGGGTTTATCAGAACCATGTGGGTTTATCAGCTCCAGGTGGGTTTATCAGAACCATGTGGGTTTATCAGCTCCAGGTGGGTTTATCAGCTCCAGGTGGGTTTATCAGCACCAGGGACAGGTGGGTTTATCAGCACCAGGTGGGTTTATCAGCAGCAGGTGAGTTTATCAGAACCAGGGACAGGAAGTTACTGCCCATCTTAAACGTAACACATGATCACCATATTGTGTAATGAAAAGCATTCATTCAGAATCTACTGTATAGTAGTACAGCATTAACCAGGGTTAGGGTTAAGGGTCAGCATTAACCAGGGTTAGGGTTAAGGGTCAGCATTAACCAGGGTTAGGGTTAAGGGACATCAGGGACCCTGGAGCATAGTGTTCAGTCCAGCTATCACTCTGGTTATTAAAGGTCCTTTATCCCTGATGCTACATGTTTATTCACACAGTTCCACAGCAGAGAAACTGGTTTGAGACTGACTTCTCCTTCCTAAATGTCCCAGTTTTTATACTCTTTGTAAACGATGAGCCTGAGGCTCAGAGAATTAGGGGTGTCAAGGGTTAGGGTTAGGGGTGTCAAGGCCATGTTATCATAGCATGTGGTCCACGCTGATCATATCATCACCTGGGCGCTGTTCCTCATACGT
Organism: Notolepis coatsorum; assembly: GCF_963971535.1. Lineage (NCBI taxonomy): Eukaryota > Metazoa > Chordata > Actinopteri > Aulopiformes > Paralepididae > Notolepis > Notolepis coatsorum. Next base: position 20,955,900 of record NC_140174.1, on the reverse strand, counting down.
GGCTGAGTTAGCCGGATAATTCTCAGGATAACTTGACATACTGTAAGTCAGGCTTTTCGGTTCCACGAAGCAAGTTTGGCTAAATCACTATGGCAACAGATCCATCTATTTGAACTTCCGGCGCAGGTTTGCTTAAGTTAGCTGGATAAGCTTGTGTGGGATATTTGTAGATATCCTGATGAAGAATGTGCTCAGTCAACCGAGGCTTGGATAATAACAAGGGTTTATTAACCAAACAGATAGAATACATAGAGAGAATGGCTGAGGGCTTCCCCCCAGGTGATCAGCTGAATTTACCCAGGTAAGAAGACCCTGGATAGATCTCAAGAGGAGATCTATATAGGTAACGGGGGGGAGTGGTCCCATTTGATAGGTCAGATGGGGGGGAGGGGGTACAGGTTTGGGGGACACAGGGGAGGGGGGTGTCTTATTCCACAGAGAGGGGGGGGGGGCACAGGTAAGGGGAACATATTTACATGAGGACATATTATACCACAATACTCACTTTTCTTTCTTATAATGTGGGTGAGATTAATGTATAATATACCAGGATTGTTTGGAACAGGTAAAAGTGGGGACCGATGTAATCCATCGGTTATCAGATAATGAATAAAATAGAAAATAATGAAAATGTTGGCCAATGTGTTCTGTTGGTTGGCCTAATAGTTTAAACTAGTATTATTTATATACATGATTCATGACATGATCGACTGGACTGCGGTCTGTGTTATTTTGATATCAGAGATGTGGGAATAGATATCACCCTTTTCTTTTATTAATCGCTCAAAATACCTATATCAATGAGTGGTCCTCAACTCTGATATCAAACAACAATTAACATAATCATTAGAGGCTATCGCTGTGCAAATATCTTGGCATACCTTCAGTCGTTCATGTCGTGACTCAGGGGAGCTAATGTGATGGTTGTGCATACAGGCATCTTAATAAACCAATTAAATACATGCACTGTCTCTGTGTGGTCAGAGTGCACAGGGTGAAAACACAAAATCGTGTGCATAATTATTAGGAATAGGATTTACACATAAGCATTAACTGAGTGGCTAATGTGTACAAAAACATTTAAACAACCGTTAACCTAGTGGTTAATAAAACTAACATGATTGATTATGGGAAACTGTTCAAAAATGGATTAACTTAGTGGCTAATGTGTACAAAAACATTTTAAACCGTTAATCTAGTGGTTTGTATAAAAAACTGATATAAAAGGTGATTATGATAATCGTTATGCATTGTTCTAGTATTTTGCTGTGGTGTATACTATCAATGGTCAAAACAAACTTGGTGTCTTGGAATAAACCAACTGGTTCTGTCTTGTTAACAATATAATTTTCAATGTGACTCTGTGATCATTCCTTATTGTTATTATAAATTGGTTATTGCAATCTTATTGGTTGTATTTCATCATATTCTTAGTTCATAATTTTCTTGATACATATGAACTTTGTGAAACAGCTCTTGTTTGTGAATCTGACAGTTGCTGCGTCGCTGTTGACCATCTGTTCTCTGCCAGGGATGTGTCCTTCTGTGGTGACCTGCTGTGTGTTGAACGTATCGTACATTCAGTTGATGTTTCTGTGAGCCTGTCGTGTGGCAGTAAGACAGTAAAAAGTAAATAAATACATAACAATTTTGACAATGTGTGTTCAGAAGTCTCTTGGTCCACAGGTCTCATTTGCTATGTGTCTCTTCTTGACGATGCAGTCGGGAATATTCACTGGTCGCCGTCCATTCCCTGTCGAGGGTCACTTGTAGCAGTCAACTATAGTGGTCTTGCAGACTCTTTTCCTGGAGCCTGCGCTGCTCTCCATCACCACCACATGTCTGCCACTGTGCTCACGCTTGACCTTTATCAGGCCTTGAGACATGGCGGTAGGGTGGTCTTGAACGTGCTGTGTGGTGGTTGGTCCCCCCGCTCCCCGTCATCGTGGTACCAGAGGGGCGAGGGTTTGCTGGTGTAGTGGCCTGTCTGTAGGACGCTCTCTCTCACACGGATGACATCTTGTCATGGGAATCCACCTTGATGGTCGGGGCTTTGGTTCCCATCTGCAGGTGATGGGTTTGGTCTGCCGTGGTCTGCAGTGCCGGGGTGGAGGCCGTCAAAGGTTGATCTCCTCTTCGTCAGTGTCTCCTTGGTCAGTCTCTTTCGTGGTCCCCTGCTCCACTTTCTTGGGGATGTCTGTGGGCTGGGTTGGATGGCGGCTCTCCCACGGTTGCTGTCGTCGTCCTGGTTGTGTCCGCAGCTCCTTGGCGGCGTCCCTGGTGGTAGTATGCTGTCGTGGGTCGCTCAGGTCGCTGGGTTGTGTTCCTCGTCCTGTCCTCTCACCAATTCGTGATCTGAGGATGATAAAAACTGCCTTAGAAAACTCCTCACATAAATGATTCAACGCCTTTCTGCTACAGAGGAAAATCATTTAGGGTTAATTCAATTTATTGTAAATAAAATCACTTAATTGAAAATAGGAAATGCAAGCCAATTGCATTAGCAGTGATTCCTTATGTCAAGAAGGTCACATTCACTACAATCTTATCAGATCTTGTATCTAACTAGATCTTACAGCATTAGGCTTTAAATAAAATTGTAAATGAATGGCCAAAGTCTTGAATCAGATAAAATAGCTATTTTTCTTCATAGTCTGTGATGTCAATTTTAATTTGATCTTACCTCAGGATGCGTTGGCTGTACCTCAGGATACTTACCTCGCCACGCCTTCTCTGGCGTTCTTCACGTCTCAGTGTGGCTCGTCATAATTTAGCATGGGGAAAAAAACATAAAACCTAGACAGCCAGTTAATTTTGCATGAAAACAATCATTCGTTTTGTCATCTAACCCTAACTAACCTTACTGTCATGCATTTGTCCTAATAAACTAACCTACACTGTAGCACTCAACACTCTGATGAACATTGTTATTCAGCTGATAGAGTTGTGCCCTGCCTGATGTCCTGTCGCACAGAACCTGTGAGTCGCTTTGGATAAAAGTGTCAGCTAAATGATCAATGTACCTTTACCTTGTACATTTAGATAATTGTGTTTCAATTTTGGTGGTTGATAATTTGCAGTCATGGAAAGTACTTGAAATTGCAAGGAGTTAGTGGTTAAGCAGAGAATAGAAGGAGGGGATAGTATGTTAAATTGTTTTCATCATTGATCTTTCATCTCAGGCACTTCTACTTTGTTTGGTGTTATTCAGACATCATATCTCTAATTTGTGTGCCTTCTTGAAAAGAGAGAGATGAAAACAACTGGTTAGTTATTCTGTTAGTATGGGAAATATGGTAGCCTTTCATAACTGCAAATTCATCACCTGTGTCTAATTCATGTTAATTAAGTGGTTCTCTGTTGCCATCCACCGCCAGGTGAGTCCACCAAGTCTGTGGTCACGAGTGCAGGCATTTGCATTGCTTTGTCTCCCAAGTGCCCACTCTGAAGAAATTTACATGTGGGTATTTGGATGCAGATTTGTTCCAAATGGTCAATCGATTGTCTCTCAGCTCTGCACTGTCTCTCGGTTGACATGCAAATTGTTGGAGCTTCAGTCTTTTGTGATACAATTTGGGTGTAGGTCTCTGCATCTCGCCTCAGAGCCTCACTGAAAATAAAAACACATGTTAATTGTCCACTCCTAAGACCATTTGAGTGGTTTCTTTGTTGATTGTCTGTGAGCTTAACAAAACATCAACAATTTTTTATCCATCCCATCCTAGGATGTAATGATAGTGTTATAATTTATCAATCATATCGCATATGTACACAAGCATCATATGAATGTGGAACCACACATTTTGAATCATGTTTAAAATGTCTTACAATGGAAAGGGCTAGTTATCTTTCATTGGTTCTTTAGATAAACACATTAACTCAAGTGAATATAACCTAAACATCTTACCTTTAAACATAATCTATGTTGTTTGTGCCCAAGTTTTCAACATTAAAAGCGTATAAAGTCTAATCTAACGCTGTTTATGTGGACTACAATTCCTGTACTGCCATATACCGGAAACCGGGAGTGTTTGTTTAGCTCCCCGTCATCGGTCAGTATGATCGGTACGCCCACAGATGTATTATAATTCTGAAACAGACATTGTAATTAGCTTTATGTGACTTATAATGTGTAAATTAAAGCAACATAAACACTCAAGTGATCTGAGATAGTTGTAATTTACTGTAACTGAGATGATAGTTGTGTATGTACAGTTACTCCCTTTTCTTGACTCCTTTTGTATCACAAACAGTACTGAATTAGCAAATCTGGTATGTCATAAATGTATAGATGTAGCAGTACTGACTATCTGTATGTCATGTATGTCATAATATGTCCTGATGAATTGAAAATGGGGGACCCTGATGTAAACAAGACGAAAGTCTTTCTCTGGTCTGCATCCCCTTAACAATTTGTGTGTATTGAGCTGTACTGTATTGTACCCATTCTGCAATCTGTTAATAAAGTTTTCAATCAATCAATCAAAGCATCTATATTTATGATTTTCATACTCACCGGGGAAGGCTGTTGTGTTGACGTCGTATATTATAATCGAATAGTGGTTCCAGAGGCTGTAGCACGTTACGTGTCGTCAATGCAATGTTCGGCTCGTTTCTCCGGTGGTCTGGGATAATGCAACCCGCATCTCGCCACCGCAACTCAACATTTTCCAATAGCAGCGCGCACATACATATACAAATAAAACATATACTACAAGTGGATTTCACGCACCTTCGGCCTTGGGCACATTAAACTTTACGTTCGCCTATGGATAGTTTAATATAAAATCATAACTTCACGGCGTGCATAGCGTGACGTCATCGCTCCATGCGACGTTCGTGCGTTCTCATTCGCCTCGGAAATAACGCTTTGCAATTCATACAGTATTTTTCCCACGAGCTCTCAATAGCCTGGAATTCCTAAACCAGCGTTTTGTTACCGAATGAACGCGCCTGTGCATATGTGAAAACGTAAACAAACTGAAACGATAAAACTATACTTCCCCAAATGGTCGTTCCCGTGGGCCGGTTCTGTTGATTCCGGAAATTACTATCCTAGTTTGTCGCGTGAACTGCACTTCAATGTTATTCTCTATATAACGGTACTAGTCTCTCAATGCTCGGCGCGATATCAGTCGGCATATTGTGCAAATACAAACGAGACTTTAAACAGACAAACAAACATTAATACATATAAGTTAACGTGTGTGAATATCTGACTGTATTGGATCGCTGTACGTTTAGTCGACCAGCATCTGCTGCGACAAGGCATTTATCCCTTGACATAACTATACATCGTTATTAAAGTCATAACGACCGAACCTGACTTCGAAATTTACCAGCGATATATTAGATTATATATACCGTTTAATCATTACTCTCTGTCTCTTTTACTCGCGACTAATGTCCTGTTTAATGTACTTTCCGCGACTGATGTCCCGTTTAATGTACATTCACGTACTCCCGGGACATCGCGTAATCATGTACTACTAGGACATCGCGTGATCATCTTCCCGCTATCTGTATTGATCAATTGGTTAATTTAATCCAAAATACATCGTTTTCAGGAATGGAAGAGATTGTGGGCTTAGTTTGAGGTTGAAACAATGAATATTATGACGCCACTCTGGTAATTTCTAATTATGATTCCATCAGCTTCTCGGTCCTAACTTCCCGCCTCTTTGCAAAGGAATCACAGAACGTTTTTAACAGAGTAGCGTTTTCCAAGGATATCACATCATAATAAGCTCACGTATCTTCTTTTGTTGCCTATATTTTTAGTCTGCATCAGCTAGACTAGGGGTAGCAATCCAACAACCTGTACTGTGTGCCTTAGCTTTTGGTCGGCTCCGACTCGACCTGGAATAGCACTTCAACCTTTGTGCCTAAACTTTTGGGAATAGCACATATAACCCATCCTCTCAGAACCGCCTGATAAGGACCCAGGTGCACGCGCGCCCTGGTAACGATTCTCAATACAGATCAGATATATTAATGCACATTATTCTTACTCAGCCATGATCTCAATATTTGACAACATTCTGTAATATTCACCTGGCACAGAGAAAAGCGGGAAGGTTTTAATTCCTTTCCATACATTTTTGGTCGACCAGTCTATTATACTCACTTTTCTCTGTATAGCTGAAATGATACAGCACGCCGGGAGGACGCAAAAAGGTCCGTCACAAGTTCGTAGACGCCAATTGTGGGATATTTGTAGATATCCTGATGAAGAATGTGCTCAGTCAACCGAGGCTTGGATAATAACAAGGGTTTATTAACCAAACAGATAGAATACATAGAGAGAATGGCTGAGGGCTTCCCCCCAGGTGATCAGCTGAATTTACCCAGGTAAGAAGACCCTGGATAGATCTCAAGAGGAGATCTATATAGGTAACAGGGGGGGGAGTGGTCCCATTTGATGGGTCAGATGGGGGGGAGGGGGTACAGGTTTGGGGGACACAGGGGAGGGGGGTGTCTTATTCCACAGAGAGGGGGGGGGGGCACAGGTAAGGGGAACATATTTACATGAGGACATATTATACCACACTTGACACTCCCTCGCAAAAAAATAGCTGGTTTTGTGCAAGCTCCCCCGCGCGGATATTAATTGAGGGGCGGACTTGCGGTGATGGAGAAATTGATCAGAATCAGAAAGGTCTTTATTGCCAAGTAGTTTTCACATACAAGGAATTAGCTTTGATCGTTTTCGGTGCGACATTAGCAGACAGACATTAACAGACGGATAAAACACTTTTCTCAAGCTATATACACAAAACCTAACATTTGCGTTTCAAAACCAAACTATCGCCAGGGTTCGTACGGGTGCTGGAAATCCTTGAAAATGCTTGTTTTTCAATGTGGTGTTTTCAAGGTTTGAAAAGTGCTTGAATTGTGTATAAAGTGCTGGAAAGTTATTGAAATTGTAATTGCACTGTACATACTTTCATAATAAATCGCTATCTGACTGAATAGTTAGGTTTTTACTAGATAAAGAAATAATATTTCGGAGACCGCCTTTCACGCTAAATGAAGGAGTCCTCTCTCGAGCGTCGCCACTCGCATGCCCGCCCCGCCAACGGCACCCCCCGCCCCTCCTGAAAGCTTGCCTCCTGAAAGCTTGCTTTAATCCCAGTAACGTTAGCGAGCTAACCTTAGCAAGCTTCTTATTTAATTTAAGACGTTAGCAAGCTAGTGAGCTATCGTTGCCACAGACAGCTATGTTTATTGTTCATGTTGACAATGACAAGCGACACCGTATATTAAGGTGAGTTAATAAATTCACTGCGCCGCTCTGATAAACTGACTCTTCGGTCAGAGCGTCCAGTGCACAACTTGAGTGCGCTCGCTCTGACACACTGAAAGCCAATTTACCTTCAAACAATGCCATTATGCATCGGAGCTGTGGTTTCGCTGTGATCAACATGGCTAACAAGCAAATCAATTATTTCTATTTTAAGGAATGTTCTGTAGGATATGTCGGCAACATAAGAAGCCAGGCAGCTACTAGGGGTAGCTGTTTGTGTGAAATAACAAGAGAGGAGACTAGAACGTGCGTCAACTAACTGTGCGTCTGTATTGCAACCAATAACATGGGCATCATATACAAGATACAAGATACTTTAATGTCACACAACAATGGTTGGTGGTAATTGTTTTCGGTACAGATTGTTAAGCACTGGTTACATCAAACATGAAACAGACATCAAACATCAAAAACGCCCCCCTCCCACCTCCCAATCCCACAATAAATACATATATACATAAATACATATAGGACAGTCACGGTAACAGTGTCAGTCAGTGACAGATGCTTGCCCATCTGTGCAAAGGGGGGCGGGCCAGGGTGTTCAGTGTTCGGACTGCTGTGGGGAAAAAACTGTATAGCTTAGCTTAGCCTGCTGGGACGTACCAACTGAACACCACTGTGGGGGGTTATATAAAAATCCTAGGTTGATTTGATTTTGTATACATTTTAAGGCTCAATGAGCTGATTGACTGCCTACCTCAAAGACTGTTCTCTTATTTTGCACATTTTCAGTAAATATTTGATTGAAATTGAAGTTTTATCTGGTGATTATTTGAGTGATTGTTTCATATTGGCTCAGCCAGGTTATATAGGATGCCAAGTCTAGATCATTTTGGTTTATTATTTTTTTGTATCAACTTTTTCTCCTTAGGCCTAACAAAATAAATTGTTTGGTTCCTGTTGGTTGTCAGTTGGATAGGGAATTTCTTTATTTAATTAAAATGTTCACGACAACATGGATGCATGTACTCTGCCAGCATGTTTAATATCCATAATACTAACGGTTTGACTAAGATTTCTATGAAACTTTTTTTCTCCCATCCGAATTTCGTATTTCCAATTCTCCCCTCCCCTGTCTTGAACGTTGCTCGACTATGCCCCCCACTGGTCGGTTGTAGGGAGGATAGAAGCCTTGCATCACGTGTCCCCTCCGCCGCCTCCGGTACACGAGGAGGCAGCCTGTCGCATCTTTTCCCCTGCCAGCGCGGACTCTGTGGCGAGGTGTAACACATGGGAGGCTCACACTACCCCCGCTACTTCCTGTCTCTGCTGTGCAGGCGTCCCCCAACAGACCTGTAGGAGTCGCTGTCCATAACGTCAAATCCCCACCCATCGACTTCCACCCTCTAACTCTGCCAATGAGTTAGTATGACGGCTGCCCCAAGCCGGAGGCAATGCTGACACCCGGATTCGAGACCGGAGTCTCTTGCATTGGTGACGAGCGCAATCTCCGCTGCGCCACCCAGCCGCCCTATCATTTTGGTTGTTTATAGCACAATAACATCGGATTTTATGTGATGGAAGAAGTAAAATTATCATTTTGAGTAAATATTTAATTTACCACAGCCGCATAAGATGCTGGAAAAGCTTGAAAATGCACCTTGAAAAAGCTTGAAAAGTGCTTGAATTTTGCTTTGGAAAAGGTGTAAGAACTCTGTATCGCACCAAAACAGTTGCCCATATGCTCAAAAGCAAACTTTGACACCAAAATCCCTCTCAATGCCTGCAAAAATGTAAACAGGAATAGTATGTAAATGAAGAAAATACAGTTACAGTAAGCAATATGAAAAGGCAGCAGGTGAGTTCACCTGTCTTCAACCAAAATGGAAGGAGAGTGAAGTACACAGAGAATGTGCAAATATACAATACACTGGACACTGGACAAGGAAAGATGAAATTACATACCTAGGTTCCATCCTAGAGGCAAATCTTTCCTGTGACAAAATGGCATCCAAGGTAATAAAAAAAGTCAACCAACGAACTAGATTCTTGTACCGGATCTCCTCTGGTAAACAAGAATACCTTGAAGACTCTGGCAGGAGCACTCATTCAAGGGTACTACGACTATGCTTGCACCTCATGGTACCAAAGCACCTCAAAGGCGCTAAAAACAAGATTACAAACATCACAAAACAAACTGGTCAGACTTCTACTTGACCTTACCCCTAGAACCCACCTCACCCCTGCCCACTTTGACAACCTAGGATGGCTTAGAGTAGACGACAGAGTACAGCAACTTGCAATGGGCCTGGTCTACAAGATACACTATACGACTAAGGTACCCATGTACATGTCAAAATACTTCCCAAAGGTCAGTGAATACCACAACCACAACACCAGAGGAAGCTCAACAAATCATGTTAAACCCAGATTCGGCTCAAACAAGGGACTAAACACGTTTCGCAATTATGCCACATCAATGTGGAACGCCCTACCGAAAGCTGTAAAGGAATGTGAATCCCTACCCACATTCAAAACCGCTCTTAAAGAGCACCTACGGGAGGCTGCAATTCGAAACTGGCCACCGTAAATGTCCAAACCCCCCCCACCCCCACCCCCTCCTAATAGACGGTCTCCTCCCCACCGCATGTATATATTCTCTCCCCACCGTATGTATATTTCTCTCCCACCCACCCACCCACCCCCTCCTAATGTACAGTCTCTTCCCCACCGTATGTATATATTCTCTCCCCACCATATGTATATTTCTCTCCCACCCACCCACTCCCTCCTAATGTACAGTCCCCTCCCCATCATATGTATATACTCTGTCAGGATCTATGGGTAACAGTACTGTATATTTGCATATCGTATATATGTCACAAATGTAACAGTACTAAATACCTGTATGTCATGTATGTCCCTATGCCATAAATGTCATGTATGTTGTGTATGTCATAAATGTCACTATGAATTGAAAATGGGGGACCCTGATGTAAGCAAGACGAAAGTCTTTCTCTGGTCTGCAATGCATCCCCTTAACAATTGTGTGTATTGAGCCGTACTGTATTGTACCCATTCTGCAATCTGTTAAATAAAGTGTTCATTCATTCATTCATTCATTCACACAAGACCAATGATGCAGACTGATCCCAACTCAGTCACATGGAGAATCGCAACAAAACATGTCCCAGTTTCCCATAAATTCTCTGGCCAGACCCAGCTAGGCAAAGAGATAATGCCTAGTATTTTATGTACTCTATTTAAATTTCTTAAATTGTTCTGTGATTGTAACCACTGTAATTGTAACCTCTACTGGATACAGTATGTTTGTCTGATATTTGCTGAGCTTACAGTGATATGCACACTACTGTAGTAGCATGTTGTACTGTAGTAACATGTGATGTTGAATGATTTGGGTAGGGGCCTATATGGAGAGAATTATATTTTCATCAGTCTGCAGTAGGGGTGTAACGATGCATCGATTAATCGGAATGCATCGATTCTAATGTGTTCGATTCGATGCATCGATTTGAATATGTTATAATCGAAAAAAAATCTTTTATTTTTATGTTTTCTTTTTGTGTGTATTGTTTTTATTGACCTATAGTCCATTCATGCTGAATGAATCAGTTCCCCCAGCCACATTTGTGTATTCAAAATCTTTTGGGGAATTAACTCTAACTGATAGAAAATTTATCGAAAATGTATCGAATCGAATCGTGGTCAAATGAAGAGATTTCATGATGCATTGAATCGTTGCCTGAAGAATCGTAATCGAATCGTTACACCCCTAGTCTGCAGCATTGGTCTTGTGTAGTGTTTGGTGAATTTATTGTATATTGGCACATTCTCTGTGTACTTCACTTACAGTACTCTAATCACTGAGAAGTATAATGGCTAAAAGTGTTTTAGGTTAAGCACAGCAGTGTGTAACTGGTTCAAAAAGAATTACAGTACAGTAAAGTGATATGAAACGTGTTTTGTGTTTAGAGTTTTGTGAAAAGGGAGGGCAGTTTTGTGAAATGTGTTTTAGCAATTGTGAAAAACTGTAAAATGGGTTTCTCTATAAATGAGTGTATAGTTTTTACAAGAGTGTTTCATTTACATAGCAAAGCAAATAAATGCATACGGAGGATCCAATACACACAACAATACACGTAAAAATGTAAAACACAATGTGATGTTTTTCTTTACTGTAATTACATAACTCCACTATCTCAATATGTCAGTTTTTTGTAAGCAATTTGAAATTCAGTGACAGTATACACACTGCATTTGGAAACATGACCTATACATATACGATATAGGCCTACTATACAGTAATGCATCTTGTACACATCAAATCAAATTAGCCATAGTATTGTCTCCATAGCTATAATATAGAATATAGATATAGCAGGGCGGTGAGGTGGCGTAACGGAGATTGAGTTCGTCACCAACCCTGGAGCAGCTGGATTCGCCTGTTCGAATCCAGCTCACAGCTCCGGGGTTATCACCAGCTTGGCTGGCCGTTCACACTAATACAATTGGCAGTATTAGAGGGTGGGAGAAGCTGGCGGGGTGGGTCCGGTCGTTGTAAACAGCGACTCCTACAGTTCGGTCGGGGCGCCTGCTAAGCGCGGATAGGATCTAAGTGGGATAGTGTGATCCTTCCACACGCTACGCCCTCTCAGTGAGAATCCGCACTGCCAGGTGAAAAGAAGCGGTTGATTGGCTGGACGTGTGTCGGAGGAAGCATGTGGTAGCCTCCACTCTCCCAGACCGACTGTGGGGGGTAAGTGCGCAGCGACCAGGAAGGGGATTGGGAATTGGCATTACGACTAACATTGGGATGGGAGAAAATCGGAGGAAAAAGGAGGGGAAAAAAAGATTAAAAAAGAAATATATATATAGATATAGCTCTGCAAACATCGTGATGCACAGTGAAAATGCCTATCTTTTAGCATGGCCCATTGACTACAGGATGAGGATAATAGCTGGCACTGAATGAGTTAACAATTGAGCCGTACTGTATTGTACCCATTCTGCAATCTGTTAATAAAATGTTCAATCAATCAATCAATCAATCCCTTGGGCTTTTTTAGATTTCAAGAAACACAAAAACGATGTAAATAGTTTGATTAAAGGGGCAAAGAAGGGCTTTTGCAATGAAAAAATAGAGTATAGGAACAACGCAAGGAAACTCTGTTAAAGACTAAATCGGGCAATATCAGTTTAGAAATTGGAGACAAAATTTCAGCAGACAAATCAGAGGTGGCAGACCGTCTGAATAGCTATTTTACATCTATTGCAAAAACTCTATCTGAAAAGATACCAGCTAAACCCAGCAACAACATAGAGAGTGAAGTCCAGAAATTCTACCTAGATCAGGGGGTTAAAGCGGATGCTTTTTCCTTTAGGAAAGTGACTGAGATGGAGGAACCATTGAGAGGCTTGTATATGAGCAAATAGACATGTATTTCTCCACTAATAACCTAATGTACAAATACCAATCTGGTTTCAGGAGGTCCCACTCCACAGACACCTGCCTGCTATTCCTCACAGATTACATCCGGAAAGAGGTAGATGAGGGAAAGTTCTGTGGAATGGTAATGTTAGACCTCCAGAAGGCATTTGATTCAGTGGATCACGGCATCCTGTTAATGCAGCTTAGGGCTCTAGGCTTCAATGAGGCAGCTCTGAAATGCATTGGTTCCTACCTAACAGGGAGACAACAGGTGGTAGATATCAGAGAAGAGAGTCGATCCAGGCACTCAAAAAGATGTAAAATCCAGAGGGAAGATGGTTAAAAGGCCTTTATTAAAGGTGGCTAAGTCATTTAAAATCTAATCAACATGTTTCGACCATAGCGGTCTTCATCAGGATTAGAGATAGATATAAATGGAGTACTCTCCAGTCCCCAGACAGTAGAGTGCAGGGTCCCTCAAGGGAGTGTATTGGGTCCGCTCCTCTTTCTCCTGTATATTTATTTATTTATGTTTTTATCTATTCTATTCTACTATTTTATTGCACTATTTTACTCTGTCTATTTTATCTTACTCTTTGTATTATTGTATATTTAAAACTGAATCAAACCATAAACAAGGTGGCCTGTTGGGATGTTAGATCCTAATGTGAAAAACTGTGATTTTTAAACTGTCTTTTTTCTGTTGTGAAGCACTTTGAGCTGCAGTTTCTGCATGAAAGGTGCTATACAAATACACTTTATTATATTAATGACCTGAAAGCAGCTTGCTCATGTGACTTTTTTTTTATATGTGGATGACTCTGCCTTACTAGTGTCTCATAAAGACAAACAAGTGGTTGAGCAGACATTGAGTGCAGAACTAGAGAAGGTTAGTGACTGGCTAGGGTACAACAAGCTGTCCCTCCATGTGGGGAAGACTGAGTCCATCCTATTCGGGTCAAAGGTCAGGCTCAGAAAATCGCCAGGTTTTAGCATTAGAATAGGAGATACTGAGGGGCGGCTAAGTGGCGCAGTGGGCAAGGCGCTCGCCACTAACGCAGGAGATGCTGGGTTCGAGCCCAGCTCGCGGTGTTGCTTCCGGCTTGGCTGGTCGTTCATACTAATACAATTGGCAGTATTAGAGGGTGGGAAAGCCGGTGGGTGGGGATCGGACGTTGTGGACAGCGACTCCTACAGGTCGGTTGGTGCGCCTGCACAGCAGAATCAGGAAGTATCGGGGGCAGCGTGAGCCTCCCACGCGTTACTCCTCGCCACTGAGCGATCGCGCTGTGCAGGTGAAAAGATGCAACGGCTGCCTCCTCGTGCACCGGAGGGGACACGTGATGCAAGGCTTCGTCCACATTGCAGCTGGCTTGTGGGAGGCATGGTCTAACAACGTTCGAGACAGGGGAGGGAAGAATTGGAAAATACGAAAATTGGGATGGGAGAAAAATAGAAAAATGGGGAGAAAAAGTAGATACAAAAAAAAAGAATAGGAGATACTGTTCTCACGACAGAAAATCTGTGAAATATCTTGGTTGCATCCTGGAAATCAGCTTATCGGGGGAAAGCATGGCTCAACAAGTACTTTCAAAGATCAATAACACAGGGTTCGTACGGGTGCTGGAAATCCTTGAAAATGCTTGTTTTTCAATGTGGTGTTTTCAAGGTTTGAAAAGTGCTTGAATTGTGTATAAAGTGCTGGAAAGTTATTGAAATTGTAATTGCACTGTACATACTTTCATAATAAATCGCTATCTGACTGAATAGTTAGGTTTTTACTAGATAAAGAAATAATATTTCGGAGATCGCCTTTCACGCTAAATGAAGGAGTCCTCTCTCGAGCGTCACCACTCGCATGCCCGCCCCGCCAATGTAAGAACTCTGAATAACAGGACTAGATACCTAGCCAGAATCTCCAATTCTTTAAATAGGGATGTGCCTATAGTTCACAGAATCGTGCACGGGGTAGTGCCAGTGTACTTCAACAACTACTTCAACCGTATCAGGGACACCCATGCATATCCAACTAGGCGTAGCTCAACTGACTTTGTGCCAGTCAGATTCAGGAGTTGTATGGGCAAGGAGTCATTTTTATATTCTGCAGCTGTCTTTTGGAACAGTCTGCCCAGTGACCTGAACATTGTAACCAGTGCTGTTAGATTCAAGTCCAGCCTAAAGACATGGCTCAAAACTCAAAAGGGACTATAATTAACCCAGATACTCAGCTAAAAGGCACCCTTACATGTTTTTATGCGTCTTGTTATGTATATGTGATGTGTTGTGATGTCATGTCTGTGTGATGCATGTCTAAGCATTTCGTTCCCCTACCACCCGACAAGGCCATTAGGCCATTACCCAGTATATTGCTAGCCAATGTACAATCAATTGACAATAAACTGGACGATATCCGAGCAAGGATTCAATACCAAAGAGACGTCAGAGACTGCAACGTTCTCTGCTTCACCGAGACGTGGCTGGCGCCGGACGTCCCAGACCACGCTATCCAACCGGCCGAACACTTCTTTATCCACCGCAAGGATCGTACAGCAGAGTCCGGCAAACAACGTGGAGGAGGTATCGCCTTCATGTTTAACAACAATTGGAGCGATCCAACTAACGTGAAGGAATTATCCAACCACTGCTGCCCAGACCTGGAATATATAACCATCAAGTGTCGTCCTTTCTTCCTCCCGAGGGAGTTAACGCGATCGTCCTGATCGGAGTGTATATTCCACCGCAAGCCAGTAACAACGTCGCGCTCTCCAGACTCCACGACGAGGTAAATAGAATACAAGCGGCGAACGTTAACGCCGCCATTTTAGTGCTGGGTGATTTCAATAGCGCCAATCTGAGAAAGGTATTACCTGACTTCTATCAGCATGTGACTTGCAACACCAGAGGCGGTAACATCCTAGATCACTGTTACACGCAATTTAAAGGTGGCTACAAGGCTCATTCTGATAGTGGCTTTGGTAAATCAGATCACGCGTCCATTTTTCTTTCACCAAAGTACAAACAGAGAATCAAAAGTACTCCTGTAGTCTCGCGAGAGGTGCAGAAATGGGATTTGACGTCAGAGGAGACGCTACAGGCTGCGTTTGACTGCACAGACTGGAACGTGTTCCGCGACACAGATAACATTAATGTCTACACGGAGACAGTGCTGGACTATGTTTGTACTTTGGTGGAAGAAACAATCCCCACTACCAAAATGAGAGTTTACCCAAATCAAAAACCCTGGGTAGACAAATCCGTCCGTGAAGCTCTGAGAGAGCGCACCAAAGCATACAACGACGGCCTAGTGGCAGGCAACATGAATGACCACAAGGTGGCGCGATACAACGTAAGGAGGACAGTGACAGAGGCCAAACGGCGCTACAGGGATAAAATTGAACTCCAGTTTGAACAAGCTGACTCTAGAGCTATGTGGCAGGGGCTCAAAACGATGACAGACTACAAAGGCGCCTCCCTCAAACTGAACAGTGACATCTCCTTAGCAAATGACCTCAATACCTTCTATGCGAGGTTTGATGCTGGTAATAACAACACCAGCCCACAAGCCACGGCAATGGGGGGGGGGGGGTCTGCTGCTGATGGAGACTCAGTGTTCAGGGTAACAGAGCATGAGGTGAGGCGGACCTTTAAAAAAGTGAATATCAGGAAGGCAGCAGGTCCGGACGGCATCCCCGGCCGCGTCCTAAAAGTCTGTGCCGACCA
This sequence comes from Notolepis coatsorum, assembly GCF_963971535.1. Lineage (NCBI taxonomy): Eukaryota > Metazoa > Chordata > Actinopteri > Aulopiformes > Paralepididae > Notolepis > Notolepis coatsorum. Next base: position 20,939,482 of record NC_140174.1, on the reverse strand, counting down.
ACTAGCCCCGGTATTCACTGACATATTTAACCTGTCCTTAGAACAGGCTGTCATCCCCACCTGCCTGAAGAAGTCCACTATTATCCCTGTACCCAAAAAATCCAAGCCTGCTTGCCTCAACGACTACCGCCCTGTAGCTCTCACCTCCATAGCCATGAAGTGCTTTGAGAAGCTAGTAAAGGGCTACATCTGCTCCTCCCTCCCCATCAACATGGACCCCCTGCAATTTGCATACCGCCCCAACAGGTCCACGGAGGACGCCATAGCCCATGTGCTGCACACAGCAGCATCACACCTGGACAAGAGGCAGGGGAACTATGTGAGAATGCTATTCATCGACTACAGCTCGGCATTCAATACCATAGTCCCCTCCATACTCATAGCCAAGCTCAGGAACCTGGGCTTGAACTATGACCTCTGCCAGTGGGTCCTGGACTTCCTGACGGGCAGACCCCAGGTGGTGAGAGCAGGCAACTGCACCTCCTCATCCATCACCCTCAACATAGGGGCCCCCCAGGGCTGTGTTCTGAGTCCCCTCCTCTACTCCCTGTACACACACGACTGTGTGGCTCAGCGGAGTAGCAATACAATCATCAAATTTGCTGACGACACAGTGGTGGTGGGCCTGATCTCTGCCAACGACGAGAGGGCCTACCTGGAAGAGGTCAAGGTCCTGGCGGGATGGTGCCAGGAAAACAGCCTCTCCCTGAACGTCAGCAAAACAAAGGAGATGATTGTGGACTTCAGGAGGTCGGGGGTCAAGGACTACAGCCCCCTCAGCATCGACGGGGCACCGGTTGAGAGCGTCAACAGCTTTAAGTACCTCGGAGCCTACATATCCGAGGACCTGACATGGACCACACACATTGACAGTGTTGTGAAGAAGGCACGACAACGCCTCTACTTCCTCAGGCGCCTAAGGAAGTTCCAAGTCAGTCAGAAGATCCTTAAGAACTTCTATTCATGTACAATAGAGAGCATCCTGACTGGCAACATCACCTCCTGGTTTGGGAATAGCACTGCACAAGACCGAAGCAGACTACAAAGAGTGACACGTTCAGCCGAACGCACAATTGGAGGGGGGCTCCCCACCCTCCAGAACATTTACAACAAGCGTTGCAGGGGCAAGGCTAAGAGAATCATTAAAGACTCCAGTCACCCGAACAACTGCCTCTTTGAACTGCTGCGGTCAGGCAAGCGATACCGGAGTCTCAAGGCGAGCACAGAAAGACTCAGAAGAAGCTTCTATCCCCAGGCCATCAGGCTGCTAAACGAACAATGAACACTACACAACAACAACCATCAAACGCACATAGCACACACATCCACACGCACACACTCACTTTAAACAAACACACTGTAGCACCCACCCCACACACTTTATAGCACACACTCACTTTAAACAAACACACTGTAGCACCCACTCCCCACACTTTATATTTATTGATGAAGGATTGCACTACAACTCGTACACCTTACTGTAAATTGTACCTAAATTGTACCTCATCCCATTTCTGCTTTGCACTATATAGTACTGTACATTAGTACACTGCATAGTATTGTATATTATATGGTAACTCAGTTACGTCTATCCTGCATCGAACATTGTACATATGTCCATACTGAACACTGTGACCTCATTTTCTACTTTTCTACTTCTAAATTACATGCTATACTATGTTATTTGATACTATCTTGTCTAGCACAGTCTCTGGAGCGTAACAGTAAGAAGCATTTTGTATGAAAGTATTCTGTACTTCTGTATGACAACTATTAAAGAAACTTGAAACAAGGACCACAATGGAAATAAGATCTGAGCTTTGGCAGTATTTTCCAGACTGTGCTTCGGCCACATGTTATGTGATCTATTGTCAAATAAAGTCATTCATTCATCCCCGACCAGGTGGTGAGATAAGTGTAGGCTAAAAGAGAGAGAAAAGATTGGTCTTAAAAAAACTAAATTATGGTTTTACTGATAACTGTCAAGAAATACAACAGCAATTTACCAGAACATCGCAGACTAAATTGGTTTATTTTTGTGTTTTAAATAAGTTTGACCCGCTGCCTTTCCTTCCCAGGCTTCAGCGGTCAGCCGGTCGCCGCGTGTCATCGGCCCACAGCCGTCTGTAATGAAGACAGTCCCCATCGCCTGTGGAGACATGCTACCTGCGGGTAACCCTAACCTTTAACCTCTAACCCTGTCCCCTAACCCTAACCTTTATACCTGTACCCTAACCCTAACCTGGTCAGCATATCTACACTCACTTTGACCACCTGGTATCTACACTCACCTTGACCACCTGGTATCTACACTCACCTTGACCACCTGGTCAGCAGTAACTACACTCACCTTGACCACCTGGTCAGCAGTAACTACACTCACCTTGACCACCTGGTCAGCAGTAACTACACTCACCTTGACCACCTGGTCAGCAGTAACTACACTCACCTTGACCACCTCACATCATTAAAACGACAACAAAGTAAAACAGGGGATTCTGGAGGGATGTGCAGACGAGCCAATACACTTATTGAACGGTCTTATTGGGTTAGGGTCACACTTATTGAACGGTCTTATTGGGTTAGGGTTACACTTATTGAACGGTCTTATTGGGTTAGGGTTACACTTATTGAAAGGTCTTATTGGGTTAGGGTTACACTTATTGAAATGTCTTATTGGGTGCCCCCCTCTTTTTAATTAATTAAAGTAAAAATCTCAAGCATTTACATATAAATAAATTTCTATTTTGCTGTTCTCCATCATCGATTGATATAACACAATAGTGATTCTACCTGTACCAAGTTCAGCTGTACTCTGTAACACTGGTGTCTGGCAGGACATTCCTGTTCTAAACACTGGTGTCTGGCAGGACATTCCTGTTCTAAACACTGGTGTCTGGCAGGACATTCCTGTTCTAAACACTGGTGTCTGGTAGGACATTCCTGTTCTAAACACTGGTGTCTGGCAGGACATTCCTGTTCTAAACACTGGTGTCTGGTAGGACATTCCTGTTCTAAACACTGGTGTCTGGCAGGACATTCCTGTTCTAAACACTGGTGTCTGGCAGGACATTCCTGTTGTAAACACTGGTGTCTGGCAGGACATTCCTGCTCTAAACACTGGTGTCTGGTAGGACATTCCTGTTCTAAACACTGGTGTCTGGCAGGACATTCCTGTTCTAAACACTGGTGTCTGGCAGGACATTCCTGTTCTAAACACTGGTGTCTGGCAGGACATTCCTGTTCTAAACACTGGTGTCTGGTAGGACATTCCTGCTCTAAACACTGGTGTCTGGTAGGACATTCCTGCTCAGATAGAAATATATACAAGATAAGTAGATACATGGCTGAATGGCTTTCACCCAGGTGATCAGCTGAAATAGCCCACGTAGAGAAGGCTGAATCTTGTGAGGAGGGGGACTACCTGCGAACACCAGCTACTAGGACAGAGAGAGACTTCGGCTCAGCTTCTTCCCCCAGGCCATCAGAGCCTTGAACACTGAACTCTCCGCACACATGAGCACACACACGACACACACACTGTACACGCTCACACACTAGCAGCCACTTTAACATGAGCAAGCACACACTCATGTTGCACACGCCCACACTTATGGCCACTAAGGATAGGTCACTTTAAAAATAGTATAGTATAACCTGAGATTGTATAAAATAGCATGTACAGAAAGACCCAGTGCCTCATCCGTAGCTAACAGTGTATTGCACTACCAAAGGACCTAGCATGTCCTCCATGCTCTGTAAATAACTTATGTACAAATGCCGATATGCCCTACTATGCTACTTGTTTATTGCACAATGTTGTTTTATTGGATTCTATTATATGTTGTTACTACTGTATTGCACATCGTTGCGGGCAAGACCACCCGCATTTCATTGTATACTTGTATGCCGTGACAAATAAAACTCTTGACTTGACTTGACTTGGACTATATAGTGTGAAGGGGGAGGGGGGCCCCATTTGATAGGTCAAATGAGTGGGGGTGGGGGGCAGGGGCGTATTTGGCACGGGGGACATTGGAATGGGTCCCCCCCATTTTTTCAGAATGCAGTTATGTCCCCCCCCCTTCTGACTACCTGTCCTACTATTATGCAAAGAGGAGTAGATGGGGGTCGCATTCTTGCCCTTATCTAGAGCTAAACCAGCAGCAGTGACGACACCAGCAGTGTGTGTGTGTGTGTGTGGTGCGTTCCTGAAATCAACTGGGAGTACACTCGCTATTTGCATATCAATAGCCCCGGTCGTCAGGTGTGTTAAATACGACCGGCGCTATTGATATGCAAATAGCGAGTACTTATCTGGGCTTGCACTTAGTAGTTAGGAGCACTTAGGAGTTCAAAAGTGCGTTCATTCTCAGCACTCTGTTATAACGGCGTTCAAAGATGTGCCAGATTTCATATGTATTTCAGCCGAAAACCCAGTTAAAATACACCGTAAACAGGCTTTAAAATTATGTGGAAAACCAACCGATCTGGCAAGCCCTGCTACGTCATCAGACTCATCACAACAACAGCTGAATCTGCGTCTGCGAGCAGAAGCTGAGCGCTGCGCAGCAGCAGGTCGAGAGCAGCACTCGCTCAGAGTCAGACTCTACCTCTTGACGTCGGTGCTTGGGGATTTAAAATAGTTTAACGTTAAAGTCAGTACTGACTCAGACGGAAACAATCTAACGTTTGTCTGTAAACTTTGTCCACCCGGTTTGAAGAAGCAAGTCCCCACATCGACGCGACCGCGACGACGTCGACAGCAACATTGAGAATATGCAAACGTCCTGTTTTAGTTTTCATAATAAAGACAATTCAAGCAAAGTTGTTCCTCATGTTTTTGAAAATATACTGTAGAGATGAAAGCGTTATGGAAATGCCAGTATTCTGATTGCTGTCTGTGTGGTTCAATATTTAAAAAAAATAATAGTTTGCAGCAACGTATTGAAAAAAGAACTAACAAAATGGGCCGTTCAATATCTCCTTTAAATATGTTCGAAATGTCAAACAGACCTGGGTACCTACAGGCTACAGTCTATCACTACTTTTGGGAATCTAAGTGTTTATCCAGGTTCTGGGGCCAAGTGATTGATTGATTGAACACTTTATTAACATATTGCAGAATGGGTACAGTATAGTACAGCTCAGTCATGAATTGAAAATGGGGGACCCTGATGTAAACAAGACGAAAGTCTTTCTCTGGTCTGCATCCCCTTAACAATTGTATGTATTGAGCTGTACTGTATCAGGGTCCCCCATTTTCAATTAATCAGGACATACATGACATACAGATAGACAGTACTGCTACATCTATACATTTATGACATACCAGATTTGCAAATACAGTACTGTTTGTGATACAAAAAAGATACATGACATACAGATAGACAGTACTGCTACATCTATACATTGGAACCCTGGAGATCTCTGAATGCAATGTAATTCTGTATGTATGAGCTCAGTGTGTCGTTTACATGGAGAAATGGCGCCACCGCCTGGGAAAATGCGGTATTGCACCCCTGGTATTAAAAAAAAAAAATCGAGGTAGAGAGGGGGGGGGGGGGGGGGGCCCCTAACCCCCCCCAGCGACGTCACTCGCCACGCCCACAAATCTGTCCCCGGCACACTTGGAGAGAGAGTTACGACACTGGTGGGGGGGGGGACACAGGATAGGGAACAAAGGAGAGGAGAGGGGGATGTTACATGATAGTTAGGGGTCCCTTATATTATTCCACATAGGACATTCCTGTTCTAAACACTAGTGTCTGGTAGGACATTCCTGCTCTAAACACTGGTGTCTGGCAGGACATTCCTGTTCTAAACACTGGTGTCTGGCAGGACATTCCAAGGAAAATCATCCGGCACACAGGAAGTGATGTGTTGTACATCACTAGCAGCAACAGCAGTTTGTTTGAACATAACTGATGACTGGTGACTGAACAGTGAACACTGAACACTGATGACTATGACACTGGTGTTCCTAGTTGATGGTATTATCTGATTTTTTTTTTTTTTTTTTTAATCTAACCCTAACTAACCTTACTCTGTAGCACTCAACACTTTGATGAACATTGTTGCTCAGCTGATAGAGTTGTGCCCTTCCTGATGACTTGTCGTACAGAACTTGTAAGTCGCTTTGGATAAAAGCGTCAGCTAAATGACTAAATGTAAAATGTAAATGTAATTGAGTTTCACTTAATAGTGAAAAGTTATCTACTGCATCTTTATGTTTGTTATTCATATTATTCATATTATTCCTCCATGCAGACCCCCCACAGCTCCCTGTGTGTAAAGAGGAGGTTCCCCATGAGCAGCAGGAGAGGAGCCCCAGTCTGAGCCAGGAGGATCCAGAGCCCCTACAGATGAAAGAGGAACAGGAGGAACTCTGGAGCAGTCAGGAGGGAGAGCAGCTTCAAGGTCTGGAGGAGGCTGATATCATAAAGTTGACATACAATCCTGTCCCTGTGAAGAGTGAACATGATGAAGAGAAACCTCAGTCCCTACATTTTAAAGAGGAACCGGAGGAACTATTTCAAGATCTAGAGGAGGCTGATGGCGCCAAGATGACCTTACACCCTGTGAAATATGAACATGATGGAGAGAATACTCTGTCCTTACAGCTCAGCCAAACCCAGGACCCAGAGCTCCTACAGATTAAAGAGGAACTACATCAAGGGCTGGAAGAAGCTGATCTCTCCAAGATCACAGTAGACCCAGTGAAATGTGAAGATGGTCAAGAGAACGCTCTGTCCTTCCAGCCTCTTCAAACCCAGAGGGAGAAAAACAGAGAAGCTTACTCTTTACCCAGCACCTCAACTGGACAGATGAAAACAGAACCTGATGGGGAGGACTGTGGAGTATCAGAACCAGCCAACTTAGATTCAGCTGGTGATTTAGAACCAACTAGAGATGGCCAGCTTCGCTCTTCAGACTGTTCTGGAACTGATGACAGTGATGATTGGAAGGAGAGTGGGGAACCTCAGTCAGGTTTAAAGATGCTAATATTAAACAAGAAACAAAAAAGATTACATTTGTCTAACAGCAGGACCTTAAATACATCTCCTTTGGAATCATCCCAGGAACTCAAATCATCCAGTCACATCTTGAAACCATTTATTTGTAGTAATTGTGGAAAAGGATTTAAATACAAGTGTCGTCTGAAGACACACATGAGAAGTCATACTGGAGAGAAACCATTTAGTTGTTCAGTTTGTGGAAAACGGTTCAGTGGAAAAGCATATGTGAAGGCCCACATGAGAAGTCATACTGGAGAGAAACTATTTAGTTGTTCAGTTTGTGGAAAACGGTTCAGTGGAAAAGCATATTTGAAGACTCACATGAGAAGTCATGGAGAGAAACCATTTAGTTGCAGTGATTGTGGAAAACAGTTCTGTGATGCAGGACATCTGAACAAACACATCACAACTCACACTGAAGAGAAACTATTTAGTTGTTCAGTTTGTGGAAAACGGTTCAGACAGAAAGCACATTTGAACATCCACATGACAAATCATACAGGAGAGAAACCATTTAGTTGTTCAGATTGTGGAAAAGGGTTCACACAGAAAGTACATTTGAAGATCCACATGACGACTCATACTGGACAGAAACCATTTTGTTGTTCAATTTGCGGAAAAGGGTTCAGTGTGAACGCATCTTTGAAGTACCACATGGCAACTCATACTGGACAGAAACCATTTAGTTGTTCAGTTTGCGGAAAAGAGTTCAGTGTGAACGCATCTTTGAAGTACCACATGGCAACTCATACTGGACAGAGACCATTTAGTTGTTCAGTTTGTGGGAAAGGGTTCAGACAGAAAGGAAATTTGAAGATCCACATGGCAACTCATACTGGACAGAATCCATTTAGTTGTTCTGTTTGTGGAAAAGGATTCACACAGAAAAGATATTTGAAGAACCACATGTCAACTCATACAGAAGAGAAACAATTTTGTTGTCCATTTTGTACAAAAGGGTTCAGTGAGAAAAGAAGTCTGAAGAACCACATGACAAATCATACAGGAGACAAACCATTTAATTGTTCAGTTTGTGCAAAAGGGTTCACGCAGAAAGGAAATTTGAAGATCCACATGAGAAGTCATACAGGAGAGAAACCATTTAGTTGTTCAGTTTGTGGAAAAGGGTTCAGTGAGAAGAGAAGTCTGACGAACCACATGACAACTCATACAGGAGAGAAACCATTTAGTTGTTCAGTTTGCGGAGATTGGTTCGGTGAGAAAAGAAAGCTAAAAAGACACATGACAAATCATACAGGAGATTAATTAATCAGTTTGTGGAAAACGGTTCAGACAGAAAGGACATTTGAAGACCTACATGAGACGTCATACAGGACAGAAACCCTGTAGTTTCATTTGTGGGAACAGGTTCAGAGGTAAAGGGAATGTGAAAATGCACAAGAAGTCATATTGTAGCGAAACCACTTAGCTGTCCAGTTTGGGCAAAATATTTATTCAAAAAGGTACTGATAAACCCTGCTTGTGGTAACTATTTTCATATTGGCCACACCAATTACAGTTTTCTTAGTCTTCTAGTTTATAACAGAAGTCTTTAAGCCCATGACTTGATGCAGAAACATCATTCTCCTACACAAGCAGAATATGTCAGGTCAATAAATTATATTTCTCTGTAAACTGTACAGACTTAATCCCCTAGTGTTATTGAGGCATTGCAAGCCATTGATAAGGAGACATTTGATCCTTTTTCTAAATCTATCTGCTCCATTGATTACAGAGTAAATAACACCTATTTAATCTGGCATAGTTTGTAGGTTTTTGGAAGTTATGACTCATGTCATTCCTTTACATAAGGGTGAAGATAGAAGTTATCTCAATAATTACAGACCAATTTCCAAACTGTACTGTAACAAAAATCCTGTAATCATTGGTAATGAATAATCAACCTAATGTATTCTGTATTGAGCTCTCAACAGTTGAGTTAAGCACCATCTCTGTTGTTATTTAGTCTTAATTAGTCTGCTATGGGCAACAGAAAACATTGTGCTGTTTTTTCATCAATCTGGATTGCATTTGATATAATTCACTGCTTTTAGAGAGATTACGTACGGTTTTAATTCAAAAGGGATCAACAGGAATCAATTGAACCCTATCTGAGTTCTTACCGGTAACTAATGTGTTCCAGAGGGATCAATGTTGGGTCCTGTCCTGTTTACTATTTCTATTATTGATATTGTCTCATCTCATTTTCATGCAGATTATGCTCTACTGTATTGTTTAGTTTACATACTCTAGAATTAGCTGTTGAGAATCTGCCACTTTAGTGCTGAGTAAGATATGTATTAATGTTAAACTGGTACTCTCATACCGAATCAGAGCCGCCTTTCCGATGAAAACCTGGAAGAGGATAATTGAAGCCAGTTTCTTGGCAGTTTTGGATTACGGTGATACCTGGAGGGGGTATGGCAATCACTCCTGTGGTCATTCTGTCTGTCTGCATTAGCCATAACTTCTAAGGTTCTGGTCTGATTTGGATGAAACATCGCCCAGGCCAAGGGCTCGAATTCCAGAATATTTTTCAAATCTGTCAATGACTAGCATTATTTGAATTAATTTCCATTATTGTCCATTGGATAGATACAGTATGAAGTTCCACCTTTTGAACACAAAATGGCGATACGACACAGGTTGCTGCTCAGAGCCACTGCTGCTCCACAAGCTGCTCTCTCCCACGGAGCGCCTGAGTGTATCGTGACAGGCTGACATCCACTGAGCAAGGGCTCGGATATTTCACATACTGGCCGTAAGAGAGACCAGATCCCAGCGATTCTCATAGTTACATCAATATTGTGCAGAACCATTTCATGTTTGTAGGTTAAGTATTTATTAATGTTCGCTATATGGCCAATTGTCCTAGAAATGCCCACATTATTAATGGTTGAGAAATCTAGTGTTCTATGTATGAAATCAACTATCTTCTTCAGCAAATCTTAAGTTACAACAAGATTGTGTTTGCTAGGTTAGGCAACATTGTGTTTAAAGTATGTAGAATGTTTGCTATTTGCCCAAACGAGACGGCTGGTCTAAAGTAGGCAGAACACACATTAGAGGCAGAACACAGTCTCTGGAGGAGGAGAGAATCCAAACCAGATGATTGTTTTACTTTATTTACAAGAGAATATAGAGTATCATTCTGCATCGCATGTATTTATTTACAATAGAATATAGAGTATCATTCTGCATCACATGTATTGTTTTACAAGAGAATATAGAGTATCATTCTGCATCACATGTATTGTTTTACAAGAGAATATAGAGTATCATTCTGCATCACATGTATTGCTTTATTTACAAGAGAATATAGAGTATCATTCTGCATCACATGTATTACTTTATTTACAAGAGAATATAGAGTATCATTCTGCATCACATGTATTTATTTACAAGAGACTATAGAGTATCATTCTGCATCACATGTATTTATTTACAAGAGAATATTGAGTATCATTCTGCATCACATGTATTTATTTACAAGAGAATATAGAGTATCATTCTGCATCATGTGTATTTATTTACAAGAGAATATAGAGTATCATTCTGCATCACATGTATTTATTTACAAGAGAATATATAGTATCATTCTGCATCAATAATTACTCAATAATCAACTAGGCTGCAGTAAAAAACTTAAAACCAGGTTCTCAAACATAAACATAAAGACGGACAACACACGCTCATCACAGACAAACTGGATGTAGCCAATTACTTAAACACTTTCTTCACAAACATAGCCACAACACTGGTAAACAAACTACCCTCCCACTCAGGGCAGTATGGGGTAGAACACATAGTAGCATACTACAAGAACCTAGGCGTCCACAAAGACGATTTCAAACTGGAAATGGTAACTACAGATGAGGTACTCAATAAACTGAGCGCCCTCCAACCGAACAAGGCCACTGGCCATGACAACATCCCCTCCAAATTCCTTAGAGACTCAGCAGCCGCCATCACCCCAGTCATCACACACATAATAAACCTCTCCATAAAACAGGGACACGTCCCCAAGGACTTCAAAATAGCGAGAGTAACACCCCTGCACAAAAAGGGCAGCAAATTAGACCCAGGCAACTATCGCCCTGTTTCTATCCTTACATCCATCTCGAAAGTCATGGAAAAAATAGTATACGAACAGGTCGAAAAGTACCTTACGGATAAAAATCTAATCTACGAATTCCAATCTGGCTTCAGAACATCCCACTCCACTGACACATGCCTTCTCTATTTGAACGACCACATCAAGCAAGAGGTGGACGCGGGCAAATACTGCGGCATGGTCATGCTAGACCTACAAAAGGCCTTCGACACTGTCAATCACACCATTCTGATTGACAAACTAAAAGCAATTGGTTTTGATAGTTTATCAGTGAGCTGGATACAATCCTACCTGGAGGGGAGAGAACAGATGGTGGAGGTAAACGGTACCCTATCCCCCCCCTCACAGTGAACTGTGGTGTTCCACAAGGAAGCATACTAGGACCACTACTGTTCCTAATTTATGCAAATGACATGTCGTCAGCTTGTGACTGCAACTTGTTCCTTTTTTTGCGGACGACTCAGCCCTGCTGGTCTCTGACAAGAACAAGTTACAGGTTGAAAAAACCCTCAGCTCGGAACTAGGCAAAATCTGCATATGGCTCGCCGACAACAAACTATCATTACACATGGGCAAAACAGAGTCCATTCTCTTCGGTTCAAATAACAAACTCAGCAAGACCGACGGCTTCTCAGTTACAGTGGGTGACAATATTGTCACAAGGAAAGATGAAATTACCTACCTGGGTTCCATCCTAGAGGCTAATCTTTCCTGTGACAAAATGGCATCCAATGTAATAAAAAAAAGTCAATCAACGAACTCGATTCTTGTACCGGATCTCCTCCCTGGTAAACAAGAATACCCTGAAGACTCTGGCAGGAGCACTCATTCAAGGGTACTACGACTATGCTTGCACCTCATGGTACAAAAGCACCTCAAAGGCACTAAAAACCAAATTACAAACATCTCAAAACAAACTAGTCAGACTACTGCTTGACCTGACTCCTAGAACCCACCTCACCCCTGCACACTTTGCCAACCTAGGATGGCTTAGAGTAGACGACCAATGGGCCTGGTCTACAAGATACACTACACGACCAAGGTACCCATGTACATGTCAAAATACTTCCCAAAGGTCAGTGAATACCACGATCACAACACCAGAGGGAGCTCCACAAAATCATGTAAAACCCAGATTCGGCTCAAACAAGGGACTAAACACGTTTAGCAATTATGCCACAACAATGTGGAACGCCCTACCCAAAGCTGTAAAGGAATGTGAATCACTACCCACCTTCAAAAACACTCTCAAAGAACACCTACGGGAGACTGCAATTCAAAACTAGCCCCTACAAATGTCCTAACCCAGTTGTACAATAAAGACCAAGCATGGCTTTGTCAGTATTCCAATGTACCCCCCCCCCCCCCTCCAATGTACAGCCCCACCCAACCCCACCCCACCTACCCAACCTCCTCCAATGTACAGTTTCTATGTCAAATGTAGGTCAGTATTCCAATGTACAGTGTGTGTCCCCCCCTCCAATGTACAGCCCCACCCCACCTACCCAACCTCCCCCAATGCACAGTTTCTATGTCAAATGTATATACACTCTTTTTCTGGATTTTTTTAGTATCACAAACAGTACTGTATTTGAAAATCTGGTATGTCATAAATGTGTAGATGTAGCAGTACTGTCTATCTGTATGTCGTGTGTGTCATATGATGAATTGAAAATGGAGGACCCTGATGGAAACAAGACGAAAGTCTTTCTCAGGTCTGCATCCTCTTAACAATTGTATGTATTGAGCTGTACTGTACTGTACCCATTCTGCAATCTGTTAATAAACTTTTCAATCAATCAATCAATCAAAGTCTATTCCAGCGTCATCTGACTGTGCCCTGTGAAAGGGTATTTTCAAAAGCTGGGGAAATCCTGACTAAAAAAAGAAACCGCCTGAGCCCCAGCACTGTGGGGAAAGTTGCTTTTTATGAATAGAAATGAATGACCGGTATCCATGTACATGTCAAAATACTTCCCAAAGGTCAGTTAATTCCACGATCACAACACCAGAGGGAGCTCCACAAATCATGTTAAACCCAGATTCGGCTCAAACAAGGGACTAAACACGCTTCACAATTATGCCACATCAATGTGGAACGCCCTACCCACAGCTGTAAAGGAATGTGAATCACTACCCACTTTCAAAACCACTCTCAAAGAGCACATACGGGAGACTGCAATTCGAAACTGGCCCCTGTAAATGTCCAAACCCAACCCCCTCCAATGTACAGTTTCTTCCCCCTCAAATGTATATACTCTCTTTTTAGAAACTCTGTCTCTTAATCCAACGCCAGGGTCTATGTGACAGTACTTTATATTTTTAGATCTGGTATGTCATAAATGTCTCGGATGTAACAGTACTGTCTATCTGTATGTCATGTATGTCATAAATGTTATGATGAATTGAAAATGGGGGACCCTGATGTAAGCAAGACGAAAGTCTTTCTCTGGTCTGCAACCCCTTAACAATTGTGTGTATTGAGCCGTACTGTATTGTACCCATTCTGCAATCTGTTAATAAAGTTTTCAATCAATCAATCAATCAATCAACCAATCAATGAAGTAACACAAGCACTTTCTCCTCTGTCCCTGCCATCATTCTGTCAGAAAAACACACTATATTAAAGAATAGAATGTTGTAGTAACACAAGCACTTTCTCCTCTGTCCCTGCCATCATTCTGTCAGAAAAACAGACACAATATTATTTGTTTATTGGCATCATCATTCAACACAATTCAAAGCTTCATACACGAAAGCCATGGTATCATTATAATCACTCTGCCTGTTGTACATGTCAAAATACTTCCCAAAGGTCAGTGAATACCACGATCACAACACCAGAGGGAGCTCCACAAATCATGTTAAACCCAGATTCGGCTCAAATAAGGGACTAAACACGTTTCGCAATTATGCCACATCAATGTGGAACGCCCTACCCAAAGCTGTAAAGGAATGTGGATCACTACCCACTTTCAAAACCTCTCTCAAGGGACACCTACGGGAGACTGCAATTCAACACTGGCCCCTGTAAATATCCTAACCCAACCCCCTCCAATGTACAGTCATTTACCTAGTATGGTTTTGTCAATAGTCCAATGTACAATTTTGTTTGTTTGTACAGTGTCTCCCCCCCCCCCCCCCTCAATGTACAGTTTTGCTTGTATATACAGTGTGCCCCCCCCCCCCCCAACCACCTCCAATGTAGATTACCCAGTATGGTTGTCAATATCCCAGTGTACCCAACCCCCCCCCACCCAACCTCCTCCAATGTACAGTTTCTACGTCAAATGTATATACTCCCTTTTCCTGACTCCTTCTGTATCACAAACAGTACTGTATTTGCAAATCTGGTATGTCATAAATGTATAGATGTAGCAGTACTGACTATCTGTATGTCATGTATGTCATATATGTCCTGATGAATTGAAAATGGGGGACCCTGATGTAAACAAGACGAAAGTCTTTCTCTGGTCTGCATCCCCTTAACAATTGTGTGTATTGAGCTGTACTGTATTGTACCCATTCTGCAATCTGTTAATAAAGTTTTCAATCAATCAATCAATCAATCAAGTACATTTATTTTCCACTTGATGGCACAGTAGAGCAAATTAACCACGATGAAGCTTCGGTACATGAGTGACAGCTTAAAAAAATCTCTTTGCTCAGGCATTTAAATGAAACATCAGGGATATCCTGACACAAATTGTACCTGCACTATTCTTACCCTACCTACTTTTATACACTTCCTATCAAATTCATGTGTCTGTTCTATGCTAAATTTATCTCACTACCTCCTATGCACTGTAATTTTAAGAGCACTGCTCTGTTGTAATTCAAAATTTTACTATTTTATCACAATTTTTACTTCTTACTGCACTGCTCTGTTGTATGTTAAATACCCTGTTGTATGTCCGTTCTATTTTATAATTTTTAGCCTATTTTTAAACTGAATCATTTTAAACAATTTTTATTATTTGTATTACTGAATGAAACTGTAAACAGAAAGGCCTATTGGGATGCTAGATCCTAATGTGAAACACTGTGATTTACCTTACCTTGCTACCTCTCTATCTTTTTTATGCTGTATTTTTTACTGTTGTGAAGCACTTTGAACTGCAACTTCTGTATGAAAAGTGCTATAGGCCTACAAATAAAGTTATTATTATTACTATTGGATGGAAAGCTTCAATGCTTCATGAAGCCTCGCCATCACTAGCTGTGAGCCCCTCAAGCCGAGTAGGGTATATCTGCAGTGCAGCAGCCTCATACATAGGAGGGGCCTGTACTGTGCGTTGGGGGCACTATGCGTTGAGGGCCTGTACTGTGCCGCAGGGACGTGCACAGGACTTTAGAGGGGCAGGTGCTCAAAGGCTGAAAAGGGCACTGGGCCTGTGCTATTTTTGGGGGCCCTTTTTGTCCGGGAGGGGCCTTTTTATGCTTTTTGGGGGGTTTTGGTGATCAAATATTGAAGGAGCTCACTTATCCTTGAAATACACTTTTATCACTGACTTAAAAGGCCCATACATCTCCATAAATGTTCAGGGCGGAGGGAATAAGTGCTTACCCTACAGACCCCAAGTCTGTTAGGACAGCAGACTCGGTTGGCACTGCTCAAAACGTACCTTTTTAAAATAGCTTTTATTATCTTTATTTCATTGTCTTATTTTTCTTTATTTCTATAAATCTTACTTAAATATTTTATTATAATTTGTATCATTGTTTTATGTAGTTTTTTTATCGTTTTATTTGTTCTTTTTTAATGTCAACATATTATTTAAATTATTCAAATGGACTCAAACATGTTCCGTTGTGATGTCACCAGTGTTCAAGGCCAGATTAAGAGGCCCCCGGGCCAGATTCTTGTGGAGGCCCCCCCCCCACACCCACACACAGTGGCGTTTTTATATGTCACTTAAAAAAAATTAAAAATGCTGGATCCGTAACATTGTCCAACCAATCCTCCTGGTTTTCATGTTCAAGCACCGCCGGCGGCGGGCTGTCATCATCGCGGTCTGCCTCAGAGTCAGAGTCATTGGTGTTGGTGTTGGGGCTGGGCTGTGGAGATGCGGCGGGCGTATACGAACAGGTGGCAGCCACTGGTGGTGGTGGGCCGGCTGAACTAGAGGCTGCCGCTGCCTCTTCTCTGTCGCTAGCATCAATAATAATAATAACGTTAGCATTCTCGTCCTCTCTGCCCGCGGCGCCTGGCTCAGCCTCTTTAACGTTGCTGCTACTACTAGTGCTAGCCAGGGGGAGGGGCTATCCTCCTCCAGGTCCTTACCTGACGGGGTGAAAAAAGTAGAGATAGTCGGTATGCTTTGCCGAAGTAACGCGCTCTTTCTGTCCCTTTCCTGTTTAGATTTTAACTTAGCAGCTCTGCTTTCCCACCGTTTAACTTTTTTATCCATGTTTTTTGAGTCTCATATGATCATACAGTACTACTCGAGTCTTAGCCTACTTGATCAACTTGCAAGTGCAATTCTCGCGGTCAGTGGTCACCTGACCTGACAGTGACCCCTGGACCTGGACGTCAGTGTCACGTAGACTCAACGTCTCTCACCCCTCATTATCAAACAATCAATCATATTTTTATTTGCAATACAACATTTTTTATAAAAATAGATAGAGAAGAGATGAGATGATACTAGTAGTCACTATAGATGCTGTGAAAGTAAATGCTGGATGAGGATCTGATTATATATATATATTTTTTGTATTTATTTTATTTTTTTTACTAGTGTGTAGTGGAGGCCCCTAGTCACTAGGGGGAGCTCGATGATATCCGCTATCAGCACCGGCGTGTCTCTGCTGTCTGTCATGAATAATGATCCCAATCTGCCTCATTCGTGTCGGGGCTGCGTCTATTCTTTTACCAACGGATTTCCAGTTCCGCGTTCGCGTTCTGCGATCTGATTGGCCACTGACGTTTCTGGTGCGATCTGATTGGCCACTGACGTTTCTTAGGCAACTCTTTCGAAGTTAGTTAAGGTTAGAGTATGGAATCAGGGCTGGTGTTCTATCGCCCTGCTCTAAGACAAACTCTAACCTTAACCAACTTCGAAAGAGTGCCTAAGCTTAACCGGTGAAAGAAAGAGGCGTCACACGATTGGCGCTACCAGAAACGTCAGTGGCCAATCAGAGCGCAGAACGCGAACACGGAACTGGAAATCCGTTGGTAAAAGTATTCATGCGTCGGGGCTGGGATGTGGAGATTTTTTTTTATTGCTGTTTTTACCTCAAACGGAAAACCTCAAACTCTTATGAAGAGGAGAAAAAATACTCAAGATTAGCCACTTGCAGACGGCAGGGTGTGACGTACTGTATATTTTAGTTGATGAAATATTTTTGTTGACTAAATATTTTTGTTGATGAAATATGTTTTCATTTCAGTGTCACAGTATGACATCGATCTCCAAAATAAGAAAAAAAAAAATAAAATGTGGGGCCTCTTAGTCTAGTGACGAGGGGCCTCTAAATTTTTTTTAAATAAAAGTTAAAAAATAAAAATATTTGGGGCCTCTAGTGACGAGGGGCCTCAAAAAAAATTAAATAAAAGTAAAAGAAATAATAATTATAATTTGGGGCCTCTAGTGACCAGGGGCCTCCAAAAGGCCTCTAGTGACGAGGGGCCTCCAAAAAAAATAAAAATAAAAGTAAAAAAATTATTTGGGGCCTCTAGTGACGAGGGGCCTCCAAAAGAAATATAAATTTAAAATAAAAAAAAATAATTTTTTTTAATTTTTTTTTGAGGCCCCTCATCACGCGGCCCGGACGGCCCGGTCGTTAATCCGGCCCTGCCAGTGTTGGGCAAGTTACTTTAAAAAAGTAACTAGTTACAGTTACTAGTTACTTCTTCTAAATTATTTACTCAGTTAAAAATTATAAAAGTAACTAGTTACTTCAGAAAGTAACTATTGCGTTACTTTCAAGTAAATTTGTTACATAAACAACATACACAAATCTAAACTATTTTAATGTTGCAGTGGGACAAAGTGAGACTAGCCTCCAATCAAATGCCATGTATGTAGATATTATAATTACTATGTTTATATAGTGGATCATACAAATACAAACACAATAGATGTTTTGGAACTTTTGATATGTATTGCCCCTCAACAGGCCACAACTGGGCAACATTAAATTATGCTTGTTAATTAAGCACTATACCAAAAATAAATAACAAATATATACTGATTGATTGAACATTTTAATTAACAGATTGCAGAATGGGTACAGTACAGTACAGCTCAATACACACAATTGTTAAGGGGATGCAGACCAGAGAGAATTTCGTCTTGTTTACATCAGGGTCCCCCATTTTCAATTCATGACATTTATGACATACACAACATACAGATATAAGAATCTAATCTAATCATCTAAACTAATCTAATCATAACGTTTAAGACATGCATGACATACAGATATATATATATATATATATATATATATATATATATATATATATATATATATATATATATATATATATATTAGTGCTGTCAAACGATTAAAATATTTAACTCGATTAATCGCATGATTGTCCATAGTTAACTTGCGATTAATCGCAAATTAATCGCATTTTTTTTTTAATTTTTTTTTACCTTAAACAGATCTTTTTCAAGTTCCAAGTTTTAATACTCTTATCAACATGCGAGTCAACAAATGCTTGCTTTGTGCAGCCATTTAACACAAAAGGATGACCCTCATGCATTGCAAATTTGCATCAAATTCAAAACAGAGTGATGCACAAAATAACTTAAAAGAAAATAATAATTTAAAACAATGAATAAAGTGTGCATGAAATAATAGGGGAAAGAAAACGTTAGGAACTTGTTACATTCACACACACAAGGGCTGATTAATCACACCCCCCCCCTCTCTCCCTCTCCCTCACACACACACTCTCCCAGCTCTTTTTCTCTTTTGCCCCTTCCTCATCTCTCTCACCCCCCTCTCTCTCTATATCTCACACACACACACACACACACACACACACACACACACACACACACACACACACACACACACACACACACACACACACACACACACACACTTCAGAAACAAACATAGTATCAATGAGAGCATCAATAATACACCTGAGTGAAGTCTAGTAAAAAAAAAAAAAAAAGTTTTTTAGTTAATCTTGAGTTAAAAAAATTAGTGGCATTAATAGAATCGGGAGTTAACGCAATATTAACGCGATATATTTGACAGCCTTAATATATATATATATATATATATATATATATATATATATATATATATATATATATATATATATATATATATATATATATATATATATCTGAGCACCTGAAGACTGTGCTATTAAACCAGGAAGTGCAGCACTGTTGATAAGGCTGTAGCCTCCACTACTGTAGTGCCCTGCGCTGCAACACAATAACACAAGAGTGAACAAAAAACGCTCATTGACTGCACGCTTGTGTTGTTCGTTGGATTAGTTTTGGATTATTTGGGCTCGCCAAACAAACTATCAAAACGTACACGGAACCGCGGTCTGTCATTAGTCGCTTGTGTTGTCGCTGTGTGTCAGACTCTGGATTCTTTCGAACACCCGCCCACCTCTACCTCTGATTGGCTTACCATGACATTTTACTCAACCTCAGCCAATCGCGCACTGCCCACTAACCAAGGAAAAAAAGTATTGCTTCGCAGAAATCTGTCTGATGAAAAAAACAGCTTCAATCATAGTAACGCACCGCATTTTTTGGCAGTAACGGTAACGGTTATTATTAACGGTTATTAAGATTGGAAGAGTTACTGAAAAAACTAACGCAATTAGTAACACCGTTATTTATAACGCCGTTATTCCCATCACTGGATGTCACAGTATGATGTCATAATCAAACATTCGAAAACATTTGTGATGTCACAGTATGATGTCATAATAGAACATTGTAGAACATTTGTGATGTTACAGTATGATGTCATAATCAAACATTCTAGAACATTTGTGATGTCACAGTTTGATGTCATAATAGGACATTCTAGAACATTTGTGATGTCATAATAACACATTCTAGAACATTTGTGATGTCACAGTATGATGTCATAATAGAACATTCTAGAACATTTGTGTAGTATTATATTCAACAATTCTCTCAGAAGATCTCATATCTCAGAAGACAAGTGAATATCTCACTTGTTGTTTCTGGCTATTTGTCTGTAAGCTTGAATATATTCTGTAGATACAATTTAAAATCCCCACATGGAAAAGGAAACAATGTCCTGTACAATCCTTAATGAGCTGCGTCTGGAGGGAAGGTTCTGTGATGTGGTTATTAAAGTCAACAGCACTGAGTTGAAAGCCCACAAGGCCATCCTGTGTGACTGCAGTGACTATTTCAGGTAAGTTTAGCTTGGTTCAGGTTAGCTTGGTTCAGGTTAGCTTGGTTCAGGATAGCTTGGTTCAGGTTAGCTTGGTTAGTAAACAGATACCATACTGTACTTTTACTGTAAACAGATACTATACTGTACTTCTACTGTAAACAGATACTATACTGTACTTCTACTGTAAAAAGATACTATACTGCACTTCTATTGTAAACAGATACTATACTGTACTTCTACTGTAAAAAGATACTATACTTCTACTGTGCTAAGACCCTATACTTCTACAGTGAAAATATATTACTACACAGGACAGAATGTTGCTTACTGTTTACTCATCAGATATCTCTATACTCTGCGTCCCACAGAGCCCTCTTCACTCGCTGGAGCGACTCAGAGAAAGCAGTCTACACTATCCCTGGGGTGTCCCTGGGTATGATGCAGCTCATCATAGAGTACGCCTACACACGCTTTGTGCTGGTGACAGGAGAGAACGTGGAAGAGCTTCTGGTGGCTGCAGACCAGCTTCTAGTCACTGGCATAATAGGAGCATGCTATGACTTCCTAGAAGGCCAGCTGTCTCTGGAAAACTGTGTCGGCATCTGGAAGTTCGCGGACATCTACTGCTGCCCTGACCTGAGGCGCAAGGCCCATCTCTTCATCGTGTGCCACTTTGAGGAGATGTTGCATGTCTCACAGGAGTTTGTGGAGCTGTCCCTGCAGCAACTGGTGGACATCATCGAGAGGGATGATCTGAACGTGAAGAGCGAGGAGATGGTGTTCGAGGCCGTCCTCCGTTGGATCGACCACTCCCATGAGGAGCGTAAAACACACATCCATTTGCTGCTGCCCAAGGTAACTAATTGTATTACTGTGCATTACATTAAAACAACACTAGGTTCCCTAGTACAGTGGTTCTCAAACATTTGGGTCCAAACTGTTCCCTAGCAGCAGAAACTGTCTACAACCGATGTCTAAGTTGTACCCGCTGTCTGCTTGTCTCTTCCCAGGTTCGCATGGGCTTGATGAGGCCTGACTACTTGCTGAACAACGTCCAGAACAACCCTGTGGTGAGGGACAGCCACGACTGCAGGCCCCTCATCCTCAGCGTCCTGAACCCCCCTGGCTCCGACAGGCTCCCAAACCCCCTGATGCGTCCACGCCTGCCCCAGGAGGTCCTATTGGCCATCGGAGGCAATTTTGGCGGCAGCCTGACCATGGAGGCTTACGATATCCGAGCCGGTGGATGGATGGACGTGAGCGTTGAGGGGGAGAGTCCTCGGACCTTCCATGGCACCACTTATCTCCACGGTCTGGTCTACTGCGTCGGCGGCTGGGAGTGTCTAGAGTGTCTCAACAGTGTGTGCAGGTTCAACCCCGTCACTCGCAGCTGGCTGCAGGCGGCTCCCATGCACTCACGCCGCTGTTTCGTCAGCGTGGTCGCGTTGGGCGGCTGTATCTACGCCATGGGAGGGAACGACGGATGCGTGGTACTGAACACCGCCGAGCGCTACGAGCCTGAAACCAACCAGTGGACAGTGATCTCACCCATGCTGGAGCGCAGGAGCGGCACCGGGGCAGCCGCCCTCCAGGGCAAGGTGGGTGGAACTGAGGAACACATGGTGGTAGATGAACACAAGGAACGTTAGATCAGAAATCATAAATGTCTTTATTGCCAAGTAAGCTTGCACATACAAAAGATGTGTCTGGGTCCTTTGGTGCATGAACATTAACAGACAATTAAAGTAGAATGGAATCAAATGGAATATATAAACTAAATTAGAATATTCTTTCTTATTACAGGTTTACATCTGTGGTGGAGTGTGTCTGCTCACAGCTGAGTGCTACAGCCCAGACACTAACCAGTGGACTCTGATCGCCCCCATGAGCACCAGGCGTAGCGGAGTGGGAGTCGCTGCGTACGGAGGACAAGTCTATGCGGTAGGTGCACACAGAGACAAATGCTTTATACTAGATATTTTTATAGATATGTATCTTTTGACTTTCAATGCTTCTGTGATGCCCTCATTTCCCTAAATGGATTAAAACAGTGTCTGCCTGCCTTAACCACACACTAAAACATTCCTCTCATGTGTCCTGTCCTCAGGTGGGAGGGTGGGACCGTGGAAACGGCCTGCGTATTGCGGAGGCCTACAGCCCCTTGACTGACTCCTGGCGTGCCCTGCCCGACATGCTCACCCCCCGCAGAGGCTTTGGCATCGCAGTGCTGGACGACATCCTCTTCGTGGTCGGAGGCAACACTGACTTCAACCCCATCTCCAACGTGGAGTGCTACGACCAGAGCAGCGACAAGTGGACTGTAGCCAAGGACATGGAGATCCCGCGCTATGGCCTAAGCTGCTGCATAATGCATGGCCTGCCTAACATGAGTCAGTACGTCGCTCCCCGTGGAGGAGGAGGAGGAGGAGGAGGAGGAGGAGGAGGAGGAGGAGGAGGAGGAGGAGGAGGAGGAGGAGGAGGAGGAGGAGGAGGAGGATTAGGAGGAGGAGGAGGAGGATTAGGAGGAAAATGATTAGGAGCAGGAGGAGGAGGATTAGGAGGAAAATGATTAGGAGCAGGAGGAGGAGGATTAGGAGGAGGAGGAGGAGGATTAGGAGGAGGAAGGGGAGGATTAGGAAGAGGAGGATTAGGAAGAGGAGGATTAGGAGGAGGAGGAAGAGGAGGAGGATTAGGAGGAGGAGGAGGAGGAGGAGGAGGAAGAGGAGGAAGAGGAGGATGAGGAAGAGAAGGAGGAGGCAGCAGGGGATCCATCTAAGAACCTTAAACATTTATTAGACCAAAAGAAATCCTAAGAAATGAATTAATTACTATCAGCCAAAGGTGGTGCATTTTTTTCTTCTAGTAATTCAGACAATATCGGTTTTTAGTTTGTGTAATGTAATGTAATATCTGTTTTTAGTTTGTGTAATGTAATGTAATATCTGTTTTTAGTTTGTGTAATGTAATGTAATATCTGTTTTTAGTTTGTGTAATGCACATAATATGGGAACTTTTATCCATATGGTTGAGCCTGTTAGGAATTGCACCTCCAACCCAAGCAGATTGCAGATCACTCTCTCTATATGGAGGTAAAAAAGAAAATATGGTAAAAATAATTGGCATAAAAAGGGCACTTTTTTATGAGGCACAAAAGGGCGGGTGCTTGTGCACCCGTTGGGCTCTATGTGTGCACGTGCCTGCTAGCTGTGCCCTTGAGCAAGGCACCTCAGCTTTAACTATGGATGCCCCAATCGATCGGCCATCGAAAGGGGCTAGCTGAGGGAGTAGGGTATATCTGCAGAGCCGCAGATATACCCTGCTGAGGGCATGCTGAATGTGATTTGACCAAAGCAGAGTATACACACAGACAGTGGAGATAGCGAGCATTTTGACTTGTTGCATGGTGGCGATGTCTCGCAGATAATACAACTACAAGTATAATTATATAATATATATATATTTTTTTTTTAAAGAAAAAAAGTATATATATATATATATATATATATATATATATTTTTTTTTTTTATAAAACCAAAACCGAACGGTATCGGATCGGTATCGGCCGATATGGCTCAAGACGATCGGTGATCGGTATCTGTGGCAAAAAACGTGATCTGGGCATCCCTAGCTTTAACCGCTCCAGTGTTAGCTGCTCAGGGGCCAGTAGTAGAGTGCCTGACCATAGTGTCTTTATACCTGTATCACTGGACATATAAATGCATATTAAATCAAATCAAATTGATTTGTAAAGCCCGAAATCACAAGTTAATGTCCCCATGGGCCGGACAAGTCTTCTTTAAACTATTCAAGAAGAAACATCCCAATAAATCAAGAACAAAAAACCCACCATGAAATCCAAAATAAATGTAAAATAAATAAATGCAACACTCCCAGACATACCCCAGCAAAGGTAAGGAAAAACCTAGCAATAGGAAAAAAGCACCACAGGCGATGTGGAGGAGAGAAACCTTAGAAGGGCCGTTCAAGGGGGGTTATAGTATCGTATAGCTCCGCTCTGCACCTACTGGAATATATCCCTATATCAGTCTATGCACTGAATAAATCTCCACATGCACCTTTACACACCTATTCGCCTGGCCACACCCCCATCCGCTCCTCTACATAAGAAGGGGTGTGGCCATACTAACAGCTCCTTCCTTATTTTCACCACGGCGAGTGTTCACCACTTGAGTTTAGTGTAAAATAATTGTTGAAGAGGAGCTGCATGGACATTATTTCTTGTTTTTTCTCTCTCTCACAGTTTATGAGAAAAGGCTAAGATATAATGTCTTCATCTGAGGGTTCGAGCGTTCACAACGTCACCCTTCACCAGCGGTTTTCCATTGCCGCCTCCGCCATGCGTCGTGGGGCTGCTCTGACTCCACGGTCGTGGCAGTCGGACGCGCCCGAGCGGCGTCCGGTGGGGAGTCTGCCTCTCCGAGGGGCTGTTGAACCAAGGCCGTCTCCCGTGAGATGGCCTAGTTCCAGCTCTGGTTCCCCCGCCAGTGGACAGATGGCTCCTCTGGTGGCTGAGGATTTGAGACGCAAGCTCTTCGCCTCTGCTCGCTCCCGTCGTAAGATGGTGAGCTGCAGGGGCGAACGGCCTGGCTTTGGGGAACTGCTGGAGCCAGACGAGGGTGCTTCTGCTCTGTCTCCTTGTCCGATGGAAACAGAGGATTTTATGGAGGGAGCAGGAGTGCTCTTGTTTGATGCCCCGTTGGAGAAGTATCACTCTCCCCCTCAGGGTGTGGCAGGGGGTGATATGTCTGATATGTCCTGCTGAGGGACTATTTTTTGTTACAAACTGTGTGTTTATTCACTGTATATGTTGGGGATACGATGTGTGAACCCTCGCCTAGCTGTGGGGTTGTTTAGGAGAGCAGGACTTTTAATCGTTCTGGTCGCTACATATATGTGTGCTTAGCAAGGCCTGTGGCTAGCACTCGGTCGAAAGACTTTTCTTTCCTCATCCTGAAGAAATATGTTTCTTCTTATAGTGGTACATTTTACCGTTGTCTGAGGGGGTTGTGTGTATTCTGTTACATTGGAAACGATGGCATTGAGTCCACAACTTTGGAGTGTTAGCCTACAGAAGTGCTTGTGTGTATAGCTTGTACCGAGGTCTTAGACCCTCTCTCAACCTTCTGTGTTTTTTTCTTAAAACATGAAACACGGGTGTCGTGTTCGCACATAAGCCTACGGCCTTGTTTATAAACCCTGTTCGCAGACGAGTTGTCGTCTGTGACTGGCGTGCGTTGGTTTAGCTTATCCTAGTAGGATATACGCTTCTCCATTTAGCATGCTGGCTACATAGGTATCACAGCTGAATGGTTGTTTTCTATCGTATCCGGGGTGTGGGGTCATGAGGGGGTGCACTGATAAACCCCTCCTTCCCTCTTTTCTGATTGGTCAGGGGTAGGGAGAGGGGGGGGGGGTAGGGAGTTCCCTGAATCCTCGCCTTTTTGGTCGGTTGAGTCATGGGATTCCCCCCGCCATAGAGTACGTCACTGGGCGCGTTTCTATTGGTTGGAGACTTCCGTGAGTTCTTTTCAGGCTCCATATGTGGACCTCTGTTGTTGTCAAGTTGGTGTTGCAGTGCATGGGAACTCAAGAGTTCTGCTGCGCTCTGTTATATATGTCTTGAGCTTTTGGTCACGTGGCTCAATGTTACATAAACTTTTCAATTTGTTGCTCAAGTGGGAAGTCTCTCTGGGGGTTCCCCGTCCCCTCTATTATGGAGCGGGTCGACGGGGTGTTGTTTTCCCTCGGCCGCGTCATATGGGACCCATGTCCGTATTTTTTGGCGGCTCCTTGCCGTTCTCCCAGGCGGCTTGGAGGAACGATATCTGGGTTCTTGTTAGAATTACCATTGATATGTTTTGGGTCTCGACGTATAGTGCTGGCCCTGGGTGCTTCTGATAGGAACCACGCATGGGCTTGCGCGCCTTGGTTGCTCATCATTGAAACGGCGTTTTTATGGGGCACCTGGGATGGAGTTTGTCTCTTCCGAGCGCCAGTGTACTAGGCTTGTCTCGACAAATTCTCGTTCATCTCTGGGGGATGATAACGGAATAGATTGAAGCATTGGTAGAGGGGTCTGCCGCCCTTGGGGTGGGCCACCGGGCGCAGTGCTTTGTGTTCTGACCGTTCTACCTGTGTTCTACCTACCCCCCTCCTTGGACTGGGGATGGCGGCGTGATTAGGACACAGGACTGGTTCTGGTCGCGCCGGACCAGGTCAGTTAACCCGTTGTCCGCCGGGGCGCAGATCTGCTGTTCTGGTACCCTGAGGGACTTGTGCTTTTTTGGGGGGAAAATGCCGGGTCGGCCCGGGTGTTGCAGGGTTTGATGTTATGGAGGTGTTCGTGGTTATGTTACTGCGTGTTATCCCTCACTGTTGCTTGGTCCATATTGTGTTGTACCTTGCGCTGTGCTAAAGGAGCCTGGTCCTTCTCCGCCCCTCTCTTCTCCTGCTTGGCGGGGCTGGGAGGGGGCTGTCGAGGTGGTTCTTGTACCCCTCTGGCATCCCTGTGTACATCCCGGTCCGCCGGGCCCAGGTCCGAACTTGTTCTCGTCGACCTGTTGGCCTGGGTTAACCCCTTCTTGAAAACTGAAACACTGTACTGCTGTATAGCCAGTGTATACCCGCAGTTGTGTTTTGGAGTTTTGGAGTTTTTTCTTGGGGGGGTTATAGGAACAACCGCCTCATGTTAGAACCAAGGTGGTGGTTGGTTTCCAGGTGTGTTGGTAGCGGAGTCGACTCTCGGGGTAGGCCGGGCTTGGCCCCGTCTGCCTGTGAGTGTGCCCCCGCACCTTTCATGACGTCTGCCAATCATGTCAGCCTTCTCTGCCTCTGCCCCTCTAGAGCAGTGATTCCCAACCTGGGGTACAAAAATACAAAATAAAGATAAATAAATAAACATCTAGACATTATTTTTGAAAGTTAACAGTAGGCTACCGGGTAGCCGCTAAAACGCGAATCAGTTGACTGTATCACTTTCCGTAGCTAGCTTAGCACGCTAGTTAACTTTCTCGGCTCGTTTGCAGTCAGCCGCCAGAGGCGAAAATGTGTGACAAACGAAAAGGAGATGACGGCAGCTCATCTGCAAAAAAAGTTAGGACCTACAGCAATCGCGAAAATTACATCACCATGGGCTTCACTGAGGGACCAGACAAACGACCTGAGTGTGTGATTTGTGGAGAAAAGTTGGCAAACTCGAGCCTGAAGCCCAGCAAGCTGAAGAGACATCAGGCGTCTAAGCACCCAGAAACCGTTGGGAAGGATCCGGACTTTTTTCGGAGGAAAGAACAGTCTCTCAAGGCGAACAAGCCCGTTGATGTTAGAGTAGTGTGGAGCAGGGGTGGCAGTGATTTACAGAAGGCTACCGAAGCCTCCTTTGAGTGTTCGCTTTTAATTGCAAAAGCAAAGAAACCGCACAATATTGGCGAGCAGCTCATCAAACCAGCCTGCATCAAAATGGTTTAGAAACTGTGTGGCCCACAGGTGGCGGATAAACTAAAATCAGTACCACTCTCGAACAATGTAGTGAAAGACCGAATTGATAAGATGTCAAGTGATTGCGAGCAGCAGCTGTCAGAAAAGCTTAGAAAGGGTCCATTTGCCATACAACTTGATGAAACTACAACTGTCGCAGACGAGGCTGTGCTCATCGTTTATGTGCAGTATATCGAAAATGAGGATCTGAAGCAGGACATTCTCATGTCAGTCAACCTTACTACCACCACTCGAGGTGAGGATATTTTTACTGCAGTGGATTCTTACTTCATTCAACATAAATGCAAACCGTTCACCATTAGGGCCTGATTTGAGAGGATGAATACAGGATTTGAATATTGGCCAACATTTTGAAATACATATGGTGCAAGATGAGATTTGTTGATTGAAGGCACAAAGAAGCATAGTGGGTCTAATTATGATGCATAATGCCTGTGTATAAGCAGTTTGTTATTAAAATGACAAAAAAGGTATTAAAATGACAAAAAAAAAATATTTTATGGTATTTTATTAGGAGGGGGGTCCAGGAATTTCATCAGAGATGTTTGGGGGTCCCTGGGGGAAAAAAGGTTGGGAACCCCTGCTCTAGAGGGTTGGGTTTTTTTGTGGCGGCTGCGACATGGTGCACAGCATACCGTACGCCCCTTCCACCGGGGTGCTGTTTTCATAATAATATAATAATGGATTGGATTTATATAGCGCTCTTCATGACACCCCAGTGACCCCAGAGCGCGTACAGAGTCCATTATTCGTTCATACACAGTCATACCGGTGGTGGTAAGCTACAATTGCAGCCAGAGCTGCCCTGAGGCAGACTCACGGAAGAGTGGCGAATAATCATCACCTACGGCCCCTCCGACCACCACCAACATTCATTCACATGCATACACATTCATACGAGGCAAGTAGGTTAAGTGTCTTGCCCAAGGACACAACGGCAGTGGGATGGACATGGGCTTGAGCGGGATTCGAACCACCAACCCTTCGATCATTGGACGACCCGCTCTACCCCTGAGCCACGCCGCCCCACAGACCCCTTTGGCGCCTGTCTAGTCCACAGTGCTCCAGGCTCAGGTCGAGTGGCCTGTTGCCTGGATTGAGGGATCGACCTCTTTTGGGGGTTGTCTCCCCGGTGCGCTGCCTGGTCCCGCTGTGGGTGTAGCCTCTTGAGTGCTTCAGGGCAGCATGCTGTAGGGGGGAAGGGCCTGCTCTTGGATGGGCCCTGTCCGAATACGCTGGCGATGTGGGGGGTGGTGTCACTAGTGACCGCCTGGTGGGGTCTCGATGCTGCGGCGTCGTTGGCCTCACCAGGCCCCCTTTTCCGGGGGGTCCAGTCCCTTCCTGGGGCTCGGTCCTCCTTCGAGCTCCGCTGCTACGGCCTTGCCACAGGGTTGGGTTTTTGCCCTTGACCCCATGATATTAGGGGTTGTAACAGGCTTTTTTAATTTCTTCCTGTTTGTTCCCTAGTGGCATGTGGGTTGCGCGTTTGTGTAGTCGTGGGTTCTTCTGTGGGAAGGTAAGTCCCACGGTCTGCTCACCCTGTGCGTTTGAGTTGCTAAACCCCTCTTCGCACAGTCGGATCCGTTCCCTCCCGTCCTCCACTAGGGGGTCCGGGGGCTCGGGTCCTCCCCGGTTCTGATGGTTGTGGGGGGCCTCAGCGGGTACATTTGTCGAGCCTCCGCTCTGCTCAGCTCCTGTATTCCAGTAGGTGCAGAGCGGAGCTATACGATACTATAGCGTACGGTTATATCTATAACCATAGTTATATGAGTATAGTGACGCTCTGCGCCGGACTCACTGAGAACCCCGTGGTCTTCGCCTTGGTGGTGAAAGACTTGGGAAGGAGCTGTTAGTATGGCCACACCCCTGCTTATGTAGAGGAGCGGATGGGGGTGTGGCCAGGCGAATAGGTGTGTAAAGGTGCATGTGGAGATTTATTCAGTGCATATACTGATATAGGGATATATTCCAGTAGGCGCAGAGCGTCACTATACTCATATGGTTATAGATATAACCGTACGATCTCCCTTCTTAGATGTGGGTGATAATAGTGTTGCTATGGATGGGTGGAGAATAAAACAGGCGAGGTTTCTCTATGACAACACGTGAAACACAAATTCACTCATAATTCATAATTATTATTAATTTACATCTTTTTTTATTATTATTATTATTATTATTTTTTTTATTAGAAATGTTTTCCTCTGTAAAAAAATGCCAGTGAATTTTTTTTTCTTTCAAAAATGGCCAAAATTGACAGCTCTGAGCAGGCCTGCACTGCAGTAATGACTGCAGTAAATATTCGTGCAGATGGCTGCACAGCTTGACCCAGGATTCAATTAATAATAAATAATAGCTAATCAAAATAGGCTATTAACGTCATCTAAGCACGGTCTGTGCATTTAAACTCTTGCCATTGAATGGGGGATTGAATGATTGACAGCCTTGCAATCCAATACACGGAGGTTGAATGATTGACAACCTTCAAATCCAATCAGAGTTGCTGCATTGCACAGTCAAAACGGGTCCAGCTGCAGTTCCGTAGGTTAGGTTTAGCTGGTGCCAATCTCAAGTTTCTCAAGTTTCTTTATTAGTTGTCATTTAACAGAAAGAAGCATTTTGTATAAAAGTATTCTGTACTTCTGTATGACAACTAATAAAGAAACTTGAGAAACTTGAGATTGGCCCCAGCTAAACCTAACCTACGGAACTGCAGCTGGACTGTTTTGACTGTGTAGGTATAGGCAGCATTGAAAGAGCTCGCTTTAGTTTAGTAAGCTGTACAGCTGTAACAACACAGTAGGGCAGGCTAAATTAAACTTTGCGCCAACATTAGGACCGAAGTATAAACCAGCAACTGAGCAACATGAAGAAGTGGACTTATGCATCTCAGAAAAAAGTAAGTTGTAGTGTTTATAAAACGAAAGCCTACTTAGCCTGGACGCTAACGTGAGCTAACGTTAGCCAGCCGAATTGTTTAGAGAACAATACGTGTCCGTAACAGTAGTGTAGTTCTAACTTCACTCGGGAGACAAAAGCCAAACATCAATTTGATGCAACAAGCTGGCTCGCGATGCACATGGCTATTGTTTACATTTTCTATGGGATTAATGCACGCGGCTCGACTCGGACTCGTCAGATGGAGAAGCTGCACTATTCAACGAAAGATGAGATTGATTGATTGATTGATTGAAAGATCGATCGAGATACCGTCTTTATGGGTAAGTGTCTTGGCTTTGTCAGTTTGTGTAACGTTACTGTAACACTCCTCCTCTCTCCTCTCCTCTCCTCTCCTCTCCCTCTCCTTAATCAGAGTTTCCAACGCTATAGGTCTATATGACAGGCGTTGTACTCTTTTTTTTATTTATTTTTTTTTTTATCTTTTCCCCCTCCTTTTTCCTCCGATTTTCTCCCATCCAGGCATGCGTTGTTCATGGGACGGGGTAGCACGGTGTGCAAGCTCACTGAGTATTAAAGATTTGAGCAGAAGCGCGTGCACGCACATGCATGGTTGTGCGCGCATGCGCGTGCACTCAAGAACGCGCTGCGCTCGACTCGGCTCGTCTGTTTACCTGCCTCCCGGCGCTACCTCGCATTATCATAACAATAGCCGCTAGGCCGGTGTCTTCAACCACGTCTGGACTCTTTGTGATGTAAATATGGAATGTCCCAAGTTGCTGCTGTTTACAGAGTGTATTGTTGTCCAAAGGTGAATGATGTATGAGGACGTGTCTCACCGTTTGGAATTGACAACTGTTTTGATTTAACCCTTCATTCACCATCATTCACCTTTGGACAACAATACACTCTGTAAACAGCAGCAACTTGGGACATTCCATATTTACATCACAAACTTTGGGACTGAGTAGATAATTAATTAATCTTCTCTTTATTTTTATTATTTATATTAAAACTGAATCAAACCATAAACAAGGTTGCCTGTTGGGATGTTAGATCCTAATGTGAAAAACTGATTTTATATGTCTGCACTTTATGTGCTCATTTTATGCCTGTCTTTCTTCTGTTGTGAAGCACTTTGAGCTGCAGTTTCTGTATGAAAGGCTATACAAACAAAGTGTATTATTATTATTATGTGCGCGAGGGAACATATGCGCATGCGCGCGGGGCCGCGCGTGCGCGTGCGCGCGCCCGTGCGCGCGGCGTCATTATCCTGCGTGCCGGCTCAGTCCATATTAACAACGCACCACTGCTCCCATCCCAATGTTAGTCCTTATGCCAATTCCCAATCCACTTCCTGGTCGCTGCGCACTTACCCCCCACAGTCGGTCTGGGAGAGTGGAGGCTATCACGTGCTTCCTCCGACACACGTCTAGCCAATCAACCGCTTCTTTTCACCTGGCAGCGCGGACTCTCACTGAGAGGGTGTAACGTGTGGAAGGATCACACTACCCCCCTTAGATCCTATCCGCGCTGAGCAGGCGCCCCGACCGAACTGTAGGAGTCGCTGTTTACAACGACCCGGACCCACCCCGCCAGCTTTTCCCACATTTACATTTACATTTAGTCATTTAGCTGACGCTTTTATCCAAAGCGACTTACAAGTTCTGTACGACAAGACAGCAAGAAGGGTACAACTCTATCAGCTGAGTAACAATGTTCATCAAGTGTTGCGTGTTACAGTGTAGGTTAGTTTATTAGGACAAGTGCATGACAGTAAGGTTAGTCAGGGTTAGATTTTTTTTTTTTTTTTTTTTTTTAATCATTTCAGATAATGGTTGAAGAAGTGAGTCTTTAGTCGACGGCGAAAGAGTGGACGGGATTCGGCTGTCCTAACTGGGATGGGTAGTTCATTCCACCATTGTGGGGCAAGGACTGAGAATAGGCGGCTTCTCTTTGATGACCCTCCGGGAGCTTGGATAGGAGTAGGTCTGAGGCGGCCAGAAGATGCAGAGCGTAGGGGTCTTGAGGGTGTGTAGTTAGAGACCATTGACCGGAGGTAGGCGGGAGCGGTTCCCTTTGCTGCACGGTATGCTAGGTCGAGGGCCTTGAAGCGGATACGTGCAGCAATGGGGAGCCAGTGCAGGTCCCTAAGAAGTGGGGTGACATGGGCCGACTTCGGTAGGTTTGATATCAGGCGGGCCGCTGCGTTTTGAATGAGTTGAAGAGGCTTGGTGGCAGTGGCCGGGAGGCCAGCTAGCAGTGCGTTGCAGTAGTCGAGGCGGGAGATGACTGTTGATTGGACGAGGAGTTGGGTGGCTTCTTTTGTCAGGAAGGGGCGTATCCTTCTGA
This sequence comes from Notolepis coatsorum, assembly GCF_963971535.1. Lineage (NCBI taxonomy): Eukaryota > Metazoa > Chordata > Actinopteri > Aulopiformes > Paralepididae > Notolepis > Notolepis coatsorum. Next base: position 20,906,224 of record NC_140174.1, on the reverse strand, counting down.
CGTTGCTCAGGAGGAATCTGCAGGTTCTGGTTGTCGCTGCGATGTGAGCAGAGAAGTTCAACTGGTCGTCGAGGACAACACCAAGGTTCTTGGCGGTCGGGGACGCGGTCACAGCTGCATTCTCGACTGTGATGGAGAGGTCGGTCAGGGGGGAGGATTTGGCCGGCAGGTGGAGCAATTCTGTTTTGCTTAGGTTCAGTTTGAGGTGGTTGGTCGTCATCCAGGCGGAGATGTCGGACAGACAGGCCGAGATCCGCTCAGAGACGTGGATATCTGAGGGAGGGAAGGAGAGGAAGAGTTGAGTATCATCGGCATAACAATGATATGAGAAGCCATGAGACGTGATAATGTTACCCAGTGATTTAGTGTAGAGGGAGAAGAGAAGGGGTCCTAGGACCGAGCCCTGGGGGACACCCGTCCGGAGGGGGCGGGTGGCCGACAGAGTCCCTCTCCATGACACTTGGTAGGAGCGGTCGTTGAGGTATGATGTCAGCCATGTCAGCGCAGATCCAGCCACTCCCATTCCTGCGAGGGCCGCGAGGAGGATCTGATGGTTGACTGTGTCGAAGGCTGCAGATAGATCTAGGAGAATCAGGACAGAGGAGAGGCCTTTCGCTTTTGCTAAGTGAAGTGCCTCTGTGACCGCAATGAGGGCCGTTTCTGTGGAGTGGCCAGTCCGGAAGCCAGACTGATTGGGGTCTAGGAGGTCATTCTGTAAGAGATAAGCAGTAAGTTGGTTGGATACAGCACGTTCAAGTGTTTTAGAAAGAAAGGAGAGAAGAGAGACAGGACGATAGTTGGCTATGACGGTGGGGTTCAGGGTTGGTTTTTTTATGAGGGGCGTGACTCTGGCTTGTTTTAGGGAGGTGGGGACCATCCCCGAGTTGAGTGAGGAGTTGATGGTTGCAGTTAGGAATGGGAGGATGTCCGGTGCTATGGTCTGGAGGAGTGGGGAGGGTAGCCGGTCCAGCTGGCATGTAGTCGGACGGTTCGACGTTACCAGTGTCAGGGTCTCGGCTTCTGTAATGGGAGAGAAAGATGACAGAGTGAAGGATGAGGTTCTCGATTCAGCGTTTGGAATGGGTGGGGGTTGGGAGAAGGAGCTGCGGATGTTCACCACTTTTTCCTCAAAGAAGATCGCAAAGTCTTCGGCAGAAAAAGATGAGGGAGGAGGGGGTGGGGGGGAGTGAGGAGGGAGGACATGGTAGCATGCAGTTTGCGAAGATTCTTGGCAGAGGCCTCGATCCTATGGTGAAAGAAAGAAGCTTTGGCATTAGTAATGGTTTTGGAGACCCACCCTCTAATACAGCCAATTGTATTAGTGTGAACGGCCAGCCAAGCTGGTGACAACGCCGGAGCTGTGAGCTGGATTCGAACAGGCGAATCCAGCGTCTCCGGTGTTGGTGATGAACGCAATCTCCGCTACGCCACCTGACCGCCACTAGGCGTTGTACTCTTAAACAGTAATGTATATTTGTAGATCTGGTATGTCATAAATGTCTGGATGTAGCAGTACTGTCTATATCTCTGTATGTCATATATAGATGTAGCAGTACTGTATCTGTATGTCATGTTATGATGAATTGAAAATGGGGGACCCTGATGTAAACAAGACGAAAGTCTTTCTCTGGTCTGCATCCCCTTAACAATTGTGTGTATTGAGCCGTACTGTATTGTACCCATTCTGCAATCTGTTAAATAAAGTTTTCATTCATTCATTCATTCATTCATTCATTCATTCATTCATTCATTCATTCATTCATTCATTCATTCATTCATTGTCCTTGTGTTACATAAAACCCATCTGTGGCCTCGTGCAGAGGAAGGTGGTAGATATTCCAATGTACAGTTTTGCATACCATTGACTCAGAATGGTCTGTTTTATTGAAATCGTCACAGCAGTATAGTTTGTTTATACTTCAGAAGTATGATATTTAAACATGGTCCCCAAAATGAATGGAAGCGAATGAGGAGCCTGACACCTGGGAGGAATGGGGGTGTTGCAGCATTGGGGATGTTTAAAAAATATAATTTAATAGATAATATAATAATTTGTGCTTCACCTAAAAATTTGCTCAGCAGCCTCCACTGATGTACATATACGTGTAATAAAACAAATATGTGCATGCAATATCAACTGGGGTACATAAGAAAATGTTTGAAACATTTAACTATATTACAATTCTGTACATACATGTGATTAGCATTATACTCAGTAGAACAAATGTATATATATTATACCCAGCTTAATCACTATATTAATATTACTATTGCACTTTACTGTTACATTTGCACTGGGGTTGGATGCCACCCTTATTTTCATTGTAATTTACTTATGCTGTATGATGACGACAATACATTTCAATGTAATCTAATCTAACTGGTACTATGACCTGAATGATGGTCCTAGAGGTCAGTGATTTTATGCTCTTTTGGTGTTTTGGCGATGGTGGCGTAAGAGAGTGCTGTCTTAACGTAAGAGAGTGCCGTCTTAACAGGTTGTGGGAAATCTCCCATATAGGCATTGGATTGGGTGGAGAGCTGGTGACTGCATGCGAATACCCTCGTATGCCCTGTGTATGGGGACATGTCACCCATATAGAAACACACCTCTTCAATCAATATCTGAGATGCAAATAAATAAATAACCTTAATAAATATAATATTTATATTGTAGTGGGTTCTATAGAGACATAATTCCCCATGGTATTGTTTTGATGTGTTGATGGGGCACTGTCACTTTAAGGAGGTTGGTTTTGGGTTGGGCTGAGAGGAGACGCCCTGTGTGGGGTTTCATTGATAAATGTTTGATTACTACGAGCTGTCAGAAGCTAGCCCGGCATAGTTCTGACAGCTGTCACTTGTGCTACTGGGAAATAAATGACACACGGCTTTGTATTGTCAACTGAATTGTGCGCTTCTCTATTCCGATGATTTCTGACAATGACAATATAATATATATATAAATAACTGTCTTTTACTAGTACCTTACTACTATGTACTATGTTACTATCCGTATACTACTACCTACCATGCTAATTATGTCTATTATACTATGCACTCAGGGTGTAACACTCAAGTTCAACACTATTTGACGAACAATGCCACTGACCATAAGCTGCCAGAGATGCACATCTCCTGCTGACCAGAAAACCACACACTTTTCTGATAGTGGGGTGCCTGGACACTCAGTCATTTAAAATGTATATGCGAAAGTTTCGTTTTCACTTCTAATTTGAAGATAAGGATCTATAGAACAATTTTGGCTTGAGTGTCAAGGAACCAGTTGAATTTAATAAAAATGTATCCAAAATGGCCACAATCGAAATCATGAATTCTTTAAAAACGTCTTAATGTTCACACAATTGCTGTGTAATATAATTTTGTATTGCTATTTTAAGTTAACACTGTGTGAGGAATCAACTGGAGTTCAAATATTGATGTTTTGAATATTCTGGTATAGCAAAAATCAAAGATGGCTGCAATTTCTGTATTTATTTCGAATTACGCTTCATAACTTTTATTCTATTAAACCTAGAATGGTGATGTTGGTGCCTGTACCTAGGTTTTCATGAATGAGTAATTGAATAAAAATAAAATAAACATGATTGGAGCATATCTTATATGATATTTCACACAATGAGACAATAAATATGTGGAGAACTAGAGTTAGATATGAGAACTGTAAACAACAGTTGATTGTGAAGAACAAACGATGATTGTGAAGAACGTCCTCATCATAAGGATCTGCATCTCAGCACCAATGTCAACGCCATGCCAAAGACCTGATGGAGGTGTTGCTGAGGAGGGCAGTAAAGACCTGATTACATTAGACAATAAGGTGTGTGAGTCTGCGGCTGCTGCCGTATCTAAACAAAGGTGTTCCACAAGGTTCTATTTTGGCCCCCGTCTTATTTTCCATCTTTATAAATGAACTAGGAAATGGGATAAACCCAGCACGTTTTCATTTATACGCCGATGATACAGTTGTTTACACAGTGGCTTCCTCTTTAACTCAGGCCATAGAGCTTCTACAGGATGCTTTTAATACACTACAACACTCCTTGCTAAGGCTAAGACTGGTCCTTAATGCAAAAAAGACCAAGTACATGACCTTCTCTCGCTCTCGAGCTAATACAGCTGTCCCCCCGATTCTGACACTGGAAGGGACATGCCTTGACAAAGTAGCATCCTATAAATATCTGGGCATATGGATTGATGAAAAGATGGCCTTTGATGTTCATATTGGGAACCTACTGAGAAAACTTAGACCTAAACTGGGCTTTTTCTTCCGGTTAAAGAAATGTTTCCCATCTGAAGCCAGGAAGAGAATTGTGCAGAGTTCCTTTCTGCCTGTATTAGACTATGGCGATGTAATCTATATGCATGCTCCTTCCTCCCTGCTTAAAAAGCTGGATTCTGCGTACCATACTGCCATACGTTTTGTAACTGGTGCAGGCTCTCGCACCCACCACTGCACTTTGTATCAGTCATTAGGATGGTCCTCTCTGTACCAAAGAAGACAATCACACATGTTGATTTTTATCCTTAAGTCATTGCTAGGTAAGCTGCCCTTATATATCTCCAGACTTCTGTCCTTTTATACTTGCTTTTTTAATACCAGACGAGCAGCAAATGGTATGCTGTTAAATGTTCCTTTGATGCAGTCAGAGCTTGGTAAAGCTGCATTCTCCCACTATGCTCCCTTTTTATGGAATACGCTGCTAGTGAAACTTTGTCTACAGGCACTTCCTACTGTGAATGCTTTTAAAGGTATGCTACGATTAGCCCTTTATGAAACATGTAACTGTTTTACCTGATGCTATTGTTGATGTGATTATGCTCCTTGCCACTGCACAAATGACCCTCTGTATTTATATTTGAATTGTATGTTTTTTGTTTAATGCCCTGTTTTATGTTGAAACTTGTTGTGTGTTGGTCAGGACTCCCTGGAAGAAGAGATCTTGTATCTCAATGGGACATTCCTGGATAAATAAAGGATAAATAAATAAATAAAATAAAAAATCTGTCCATCAACTCGAGTCTACGGGACAAGAGCAGTACAACAATTTCAGGAAGAGTGCTTGAATCAAATGACAGACTTCTGACAGCACCGATCAAGCGAAATAACACTGTTGTTCCATGAGAAGAAAACACAGAAGAAGACAGCAAATAAGCTGAGAATGCAGCACTTCAAACATCATGCAGAGCTCTATGGGAAAGCTTTTATTGTGCTAGACACAATACATGTCAAGTAGAGATATTTCTCCTGCAGTGGAAAAGCCCAAGCTCACCGTCCACCACCTCCTGGCTCAAGGACTTGATGTCATATCTTTCATCGGAAAAGGTAAAGTACTCTTTAAGAGGCTCAATTGCCAATTTTTATGACAGATGGCAACCTCTAATCACATTCACAAACACTCTCACATCCCTTGACCCTGACTGATCCTAAAGAAATACTGATCCTGGGCGGCTAGGTGGTGTAGTGGGCAAGGCACTCGCCACCAGTGTGGATACGCTAGGATTCGCGTGTTCGAATCCAGCTCTCCACATTGTTTTCAGTTTAGCTGGTCGTCCGCAGTAATACACATTGGCCGTATTACGGGGAGGGAAAACTGAAGGGTGGGGATCGAACGTTGTGAACAAGCGACTCCTACAAGTCGGTTGGTGCGCCTGCGCAGTAGAATCAGGAAGTGTCGGGGGCAGCGTGAGCCTCCCACGCGTTACTCCTCGACACTGAGAGATCGAGCTGCGCGGGTGAAAAGATGCGACTGCTGTTACCTCAAGTACCGGAGGGGACTTGTGCTATGTATGACTTAGTCCACATTGCAGCCAGCTTGTGGGAGGCAAGAAACAGCGTTCGTGACAGGGGAGGGTTGAATTGGATGATACGAAATTGGGATGGGAGAAAATATAGAAAAATGGGAGAAAAAGTGGATAAAAAAAAAAAAAAAATGATCCTAAAGAAATACTTCTTCTCTGAGGTGAGCACCTTAGATACCCTGTTGTAAACTCCACCCCACTGTATATTCTATCCTGGTTATTTATTATTATCATCACCATTATTATTTTTATTTTCACTTATTATCATTAGTGAAAGAAAGTACTTCCCAAATTGTATCAGCATGTAAAATGTGCCACAAGAGGAGATAACACACTAGACAAAGTCTACTCTAATATTAAGCTGGGCTACAGAGCCAAAGCATTAGCCCATCTAGGTCAGTCAGACCACGTATCCCTGCTTTTAATTCCATCCTACACCCCCATTAGAAAGAGTGCCCCGGCCATACCAAAGATAGTTAAAACCTGGCCGGTAAGCGCCACCCCACAGCTGCAGGACTGTTTTGAGAACACCATCTGGGAGGTCTTTGAACATGAAGACCTGGAACTGTACACCTCATCAGTGCTGGGATATATCAAGCACTGCACAGACTCTGTCACCGTGGACAAACGTATCCGGGTCTATCCCAACACGAAGCCGTGGATGACGGGAGAGGTGCAGCATCTGCTCAGAGAGAGGGACACTGCCTTCAGGTCTGGTGATAAGGAGCTATACAGCACTGCCAGAGCCAACCTGAAGCGAGGTATCAAGAGGTCCAAGACCGACTACAAGGGGAAGATCGAGGACTGCTTCCAGAGCAACAACACCAGACAGGTATGGCAGGGGGTCCAACAGATGACCAACTACAAACCCAGCCACTCCTCAGCCAACGAGGGTGACCCTCAGCTGGCAGAGGAGCTGAACACCTTTGCACGATTCGAGGCGAGGCCGAAAAAAACATCCACACTGCACATCAACGCCACCCCAGAGGCGGTGCCAACAGAAGCAGCCTCACCACACTCACCAGCCCTCAGCAGCATCATCCTCACGGAGCACGAGGTGAGACGCACACTGAAGGGAGTAAACCCTAGGAAAGCGGCGGGGCCGGACGGTGTCGTGGGACGGGTGCTGAAAGACTGCGCTGACCAGCTGACAGGGGTCTTCACTAAGATCTTCAACCAGTCCCTGTCCCAGGCCATCGTCCCACCCTGCCTGAAAACCTCCATAATTATCCCGGTCCCAAAAAAGAACTCCATTAGTTGCCTGAACGACTACCGTCCAGTCGCACTCACCTCCCTACCCATGAAGGTCTTTGAAAAGACACTCAAGCCCCACATCATCTCTAGCCTCCCTCCCGGACTAGACCCCCACCAGTTCGCCTACAGAGCCAACAGGTCCACGGAGGACGCCATCGCCACGACTCTGCACTCTACCCTGTCCCATCTGGAGAGAGCGGGGGGCTACGCACGGCTGCTCTTCATGGACTTTAGTTCTGCATTTAACACCATCCTGCCTGACAGACTAGTGCCCAAACTCATGGACCTTGGACTAAACCATCCCCTCTGCCGGTGGTCTAAGGACTTCCTCTCTGACCGCCCCCAGAGGGTCAGAATAGGCCCCCACACCTCCACAGCCATCAGCCTCAGCACCGGATCCCCCCAGGGCTGCGTGCTGAGTCCCCTCTTTTACTCCATTTACACCCACGACTTCACCGCAGTCCACCCCAGCAACACCATCATCAAGTTCGCTGACGACACCACCGTGGTGGGCTGCATCACAAAAGGTGACGAGACCGCGTATCGCGATGAAATAGAGCAGCTGTCAGCCCTGTGCAAGGATAACAACCTACAGCTGAACAAGCTAAAGACCCAGGAGATGATCGTGGACTACAGGAGGAAGAAGACTGACATACAGCCCCTGTATATCGACAGGGGATGTGTGGAGAGAGTCTCGGTCATCAAGTTCCTGGGTGTCCACCTGGAGGATGACCTGACCTGGAGAATCAACACCACGGCGATAGGAAAAAAGGCACAGCAGAGACTCTACTTCCTGAGAGTACTAAGAAACTACCACCTCAGACAAGACCTGCTTGTGTCTTTTTACCGCTGCTCCGTGGAAAGCATCCTCACCTACTGCATAAATGTGTGGTTCCTCAGCTGCACAGCCGCAGAGAGGAAGGCGCTCCAGAGGGTCGTCAACTCGGCCCAGAAGATCATCGGCTGCCCCCTCCCCTCACTGGAGGGACTATACAACTCCCGCTGCCTCAAAAAAGCAGTAAAAATACTGAAGGACCCACACCACCCGGGCAACAAGCACCTCGTGCGGCTGTGCTCGGGCAGGCGTTTCAGCGTCATGCCCACCCGGACTAACAGACTGAAGTTTAGTTTTTATCCCAGGGCCATATGTGCACTAAACTCAGCTAAATTTTTAAACAACAGTCTCCTTGCACCCCCCCCCCCACGCACACACACACACAACATTAAGAGATAGTGCAATTATATTTTATACCCCCCTGTTTTATTAATGTTATTTACGCCCCACCCTGTTTTTATATTTAACACTGTGTTTAGGACTGTTTTTATTCTTATTTTACTAGCACCTAGGGTTGCATTTTTTTATTTCGTTGTAACAACTGTAACAATGACAATAAAGATCTATTCTATTCTATTATAATTTTTTTATATATTTTTTTTTCTTTTTTTTTTTTCTTTTTTTTTTGCTTTATTTTTTATTTCTTTTTGCCTGTTTTCGACTTTGTTTAGTTCTTGTCTTTATAGTTTTTTGTCGTCCCTGTTAAATTTCAGTCCTGTCCGTGTCTCGTCATGTCCCATAAAAGCAAAAAAAGAAACATGGTGATATGTTATACATTGATAACTAATTTTTGCCACCTATGTTTCACCAATAAAAGATATATATATATATATATATATATATATATATATATATATATATATATATATATATATATATATAAAAAAAAAAAAAAAAAGTAGAGATATTTCTGTTGACGAGGAGTTAGTTGCGCCAGGTGTAACAAGACATTTTCTCATTCCTGTCAAATAAGTTGTTAACAGATGGACAGTTCCCAGATGACAAGGATGTCTACATCACTGCAGGTGATCAAGTCCACCATGTTGGAAACAGTCCACCAATGGATCAATGCAACCATGAGGAAGCTGACACTCGTGTCCTATAATACATCTCCTCCACGCTCTCCAAACATCATTGGGATGGTGCATACTGGAGATACAGATGTTTGTCGTAATCCTTCGGACTAATTTCCATCACATCAAGCCACTAACAGATACACACCCACTCAGGGACGTGCACAGGACTTTAGAGGGACATGTGCTCAAAGGCTGAAAAGGGCACTATACCTGTGTGTGTTTTAACGGAGCGCGCAAGCCCGATTTTTAAGGGCCCTTTTCGGGCGGGGGGGGGGCCCTTTTTATGCTTTTTGGGGGGTTTTGGTTATCAAATATTGAATATTGAACTATAATAATCAGTGCAGGAGCTAACTTATCCTTGAAAGACACTTATCACTAACTTAAAAGGCCCATACATCTCCATAAATGTTCAGGGGGGAGGGAATAAGTGCTTACCCTACAGACCCCAAGAAGTGCTGTATATTCTATAAATGCATTTTTTATTCCAATCCCGATTTGTATTTGAGATTCCCAAATCCCATCGGACTTGACTTCTTCGTGTCCCTCAGTGAGTATAATACCAGCATTCAACTGTATGCGCCACAGAGGTTTCTATCATCATCATCATCACCACCCACGCTATGCATAAAATATATAGGTCCGCGGAGAGGCACACTGAGGAGGCCGTGCAAACTGCAATGGAATATGGGGCATCTCTCTCTCTTTACCTAATATTTTGATTCTATCCTGACATTTTTCAGTTGGAAGGGCAGTATATGCGTAACGATTTTTAAAAAAAAATGTATAAATTTTTTTTTCAAAAAGGGCACTTTTTTTTATGAGGCTCAAAAAGGCAGGTGCTCAAGCACCCCTTGGGCTCTATGTGTGCACATGCCTGCTGTGCGGTGCACTACTGCGCATGCGAGAAACAAAGTAACATATAATATAGGACACTAGAAACATAAAGTAACATACAGAACATAAAGTAACATACGGAAAATAGGACCTAATGTCCAAAATATTTTTTGTTTTAAACTGAATATCAATTGGAATAAAGCATTCAATGCAACCAATTAGACTAGAATTTTTTATCTTGAACTGAATATCAATTGGATTACCAGCCCTGACTGTTACTCTAAGCTTAACCTGATTGATTGATTGATTGATTGATTGATTGATTGATTGATTGATTGATTGATTGATTGAAAATGTTATTAACAGATTGCAGAATGGGTACATTACAGTACAGCTCAATACATACAATTGTTAAGGGGATGCAGACCAGAGAAAGACTTTTGTCTTGTTTACATCAGGGTCCCCCATTTTCAATTCATCATAACATATATGACACACACGACATACAGATAGACGGTACTGCTACATCTATATATTTATGACATACCAGATTTGCAAATACAGTACTGTTTGTGATACAAAAAGAGTCCAGAAAAGAGAGTATATACATTTGACGTTGAAACTGTACATTGGAGGAGGTTGGGTAGGTGGGGTGGGGGGGCTGTACATTGGAGGTGGTTGGGTGGGGGGGGGGTTGGGTAGGAGGGGTGGGTGGGGGACACTGTACAAGCAAAACTGACCAACAGCCTCTACCCACGGGCTGTCAGGCTGCTCAACGACGAACATCAACTTGCCCCCCCCCCCGCATCCCACCCCCGGTGACATAACTCTCACTCCCACATTACAACAATAACTGTGAACCGGACTTGCATTGCTGCACTATACAATACTTCATCCTTTGCAAGTCAACGCCCCCCGCCCCCCCCTCCTTCCATCAACTCACTGGACTGAAATATTTATATTTATTAAATTATTTGCACTAGCACTAAATGCACTTGGGACAATGATGGTATGTTATATATTGAGAACATTGGGACATTGATACTTTATTACTATATTACTATTATTATTGACATTATTATTTCGCACATGCTATATCTTATGTTGTATGCCAGTGGTGATGTTCCTAAAAAATTTTCGTTGTACCAACAATGACAAATAAAGATCTATTCTATTCTATTCTATTCTACATTGGAATATTGACAAAACCATACTTGGTCATTTACTGTACATTGGAGGGGGTTGGGTTAGGACATTTACAGGGGCCAGTTTCGAATTGCAGTCTCCCGTATGTGTTATTTGAAAGTGGTTTTGAAAGTGGGTAGTGATTCACATTCCTTTACAGCTTTGGGTAGGGCGTTCCACATTGATGTGGCATAATTGCGAAATTGCGAAACCTCTTCTGGATGAGGGCCTAAATTTAACCCTTAGACTAGATTAGAATTACTTAACTTTGTTTCTCGCATGCGCAGTAGTGCACCGCACAGTACAGGCCCCCAACGCACAGTACAGGCCCCTTCTACGTATGGGGCTGCGGCACTGCAGTTTTATGCTATTGCTCAAGCCACGCTGCGTTATTATTATTTTTTTTTATTGGTCTTTTTCCCCCTCCATTTTCCTCCGATTTTCTCCCATCCCAATGTTAGTCGTATGCCAATTCCCAGTCCCTTCCTGGTCGCTGCGCTTTACCCCCCACAGTCAGATCATTTGGGAGAGTGGAGGCTACCACGTGCTTCCTCCGACACACGTCCAGCCAATCACCGCTTCTTTTCACCTGGCAGCGCGGATTCTCATTGAGAGGGCGTAGCGTGTGGGAGGACCACACTATCCCCCTCACGTCCAATCCGCGCTTAGCAGGCGCCCCGACCGAACTGTAGGAGTCGCTGTTTACAACGACCCGGACCCACCCCGCCAGCTTCTCCCACCCTCTGATACAGCCAATTGTATCAGTGCAGACAACCCCGGAGCTGTGAGCTGGATTCGAACAGGCGAACCAAGCTCACAGCTCCGGGGCTGGTGACGAATGCAATCTCCGCTCGACCACCTAACCGCCCTACGCTGCGTTATTTCTAAACCTAGCCGCATTTCTGGCAAGACGCTCTCTGGTTGGCCGACGCCTGTTTCTACACTGGTTAAGCTTAGGCACTCTTTCGAAGTTGGTTAAGGTTAGAGTTTGTCTTAGAGCGTGACGGCAAGTTCTTTCGACGGTTAAGCTTAGGCACTCTTTCGAAGTTGGTTAAGGTTAGATTTAGTCTTAGAGCATGGCGATAGAACGGCAGGTAGTTTGCAGGCTGTTTGATGTGGAAATGGGCAAAGACACAGCTCGTCACGCGATTGGGCAAACGCGTCAGTGGCCAATCAGAGAGCGTCAGTCAGTGCCAATCAGAGCGTCTGCCAGAAATGCGGCTAGGTTTAGAAATAACGCAGCCACGCTCAACAAGCCCTCGGGGAGCCGGTTGCGTGTATATTTTCCCTAACGGAGTTGCATTTCCGCATTCGGTTTGCGCGATCTGATTGGCCACTGACGCTTTTTTCAGCGCCAATCGCGTTACTCCTAACAAACTGGTTAAGCTTGGCGACTCTTTCGAAGTCGCTCTCTTTCGAAGTTGGTTACGGTTAGGGTTAGGGTTAGTTGGTTAGGGTTAAGGTTAGGGTTAGTTGGTTAAGGACGGTTAGGGTTAAGGTTAGGGTTAGGGTTAGTTGGTTAAGGTTAGGGTTAGGGTAACAGCCTGCTGGCGCGATTGTTAGGAGTAACGCGATTGGCACTGAAAAAAACGTCAGTGGCCAATCAGATCGCGCAAACCGAACGCGGAAGTGCAACTCCGTTAGGGAAAATATACACGCGCCACGTTCTGCGGTTCTGCAGATACACCCTACTCGCCCCCGCCGCGTGAATGCCTTCTACAACGCTGTTCCAGTTCCGCGTTGCCGTTTTGCGCTCTGATTGGCCGAGCGCGCGCATGCGCATGAGCCGCGACAAGCTCCTCACGCAGGCAGGAATCTAAACTCCCCTTAACGCAATTTATACAAATGGAAGTATTGATTACGCCGTAACAAATCATTAAAAAAATATACCGTTAACTGGAATATGTTGTGCCTTTACACATATGTTGGATTATGTAATTGGTTTGTCATGACAAACCAATAAAAAATCGCATCGCCGCCTTCGCGGCTGCGTTGCCGGTCCACGACCCTCCGTGCTCCGATCGCCAGCGGGGAGAATATGCTCGCTGCAAGCGGCATCGCTGAGCTCTGGTGTCCGCTGGAGCAAGCCAGAGACAGCCGGCGATGCGATTTTTTATTGGTTTGTCATGACAAACCAATTACATAATCCAACATATGTGTAAAGGCACAACATATTCCAGTTAACGGTATATTTTTTTAATGATTCGTTACGGCGTAATCAATACTTCCATTTGTATAAATTGCGTTAAGGGGAGTTTAGATTCCTGCCTGCGTGAGGAGCTTGTCGCGGCTCATGCGCATGCTCGGCCAATCAGAGCGCAAAACGGCAACGCGGAACTGGAACAGCGTTGTAGAAGGCATTCACGCGCCGCCGCCGGCGTCTATACTTTCCGTAGCCGCATTTATGCAGACCCCTCTCTGATTGGTTGAGCCCGTTTCTGCAGACCCCTCTCTGATTGGTTGAGCGAAGCCCCTCTCTGATTGGTACGCCGGCGTCTATACTTTCCGTAGCCGCATTTCTGCAGACCCCTCTCTGATTGGTTGAGCCCATTTCTGCAGACCCCTCTCTGATTGGTTGAGCGAAGCCCCTCTCTGATTGGTAAAATGAAGCTCGGAGGTAGACGTCGGCTCGTGTGGTGAGCACAGACCATCGCTATAGTTTCCCAACAGGAGTAAAGTCCGTAGCAATCCGAAGTGACATTGACCACCAGACTCTTTCTCTTAAGGCATTAACTGGGTTAATTAATATAAATGTTATATTGTAACTGACTGTCTAGTTACACATTGGTTCCGAAACATGTATGTTCCAGGCTGCAATTAAAACTTTGAATCTGAGAGTGCTGGTCCGGCTTCCTGCTTTCTTCTAACTGTCTAGTTCGGCAGTAACTGTGTTAATCTAAATGTTACATTGTAACTGTCTAGTTATGGCATTAACTGGGTTAATCTAAATGTTAGGTATTGTCACACCAGGATCAGTTGGTATGATGAAACACATGTTATTATATGTTTGATTGAAATGTTGTGTCTTACTAATAATAACTAATTCCTTTGTCAATAGAAGTCTCTGTGATACTTTCTGAATATGATGTTCCCAAAATGTTTGGGAACATCAAATGGGCAGGGTTATAATAGAAGAAAGACAGTGTAAACAATATAATTAACTCTGAATATAATAATGAGGAAAAATAAACAGGATACACAACAAGGTGCATGAGATGAAAGCGAAATAACATAACGTTATGTTATATAACGTTACAATGTGCATAACGTTATGAATAAAACGCGAAATAACATATAACATACTACGGCCGGAGCGAAGCAGTCCTGACCAAGCTCAGGTCACTGGAGTGACAGCCTCTGCCGGGACGCAGATTGTCCCAAGTCAAGGGGAGGTAGGTGGCGAGGAACATCCCTGCACGCCACACGCACCGAGGACACCAGTGACGGGCGTGACGACAGGGGGTACTGACACGGCAGGCCATGGTGTCTACTCACGGAGTGGCCGCCTGTCACGGCCACCACAACGCGGCCACCACAACCCTCTGGAGGCATTGGCCCAGGCGCCACCTCCCTGTGCGATCACCGGGCAGAGGCTTCATCCTTATGTGATCTCCAACATTAAGCTCTGGAAGGTCCCTGGCAGCCGTGTCGTAGAATGATTTTGCGATCCGCCTTTTCCACCGCAGCTTCTCTGCTACTCCGTCCACCACCCGTGGTAGAACCAGGCTGTCTGTGACCGGCAGTGAAGTCTTGAGCCTGCGTGCCATTAAGCGCTGGGCCGGGCTGCTGTCCATCCCCTCGGTGAGTGTGTTACGCCAGTGAAGGATGGCCAACCATGTATCGGTGCCATCCAATTTTGCCCGCTTACAGAGTGATTTGACAATCTTTTTTTTGTATCCACTTTTTCTCCCATTTTCTATATTTTCTCCCATCCCAATTTCGTAACATCCAATTCAACCCTCCCCTGTCACGAACGCTGTTTCTTGCCTCCCACAAGCCGGCTGCAATGTGGACTAAGTCATACATAGCACAAGTCCCCTCCGGTACTTGAGGTAACAGCAGTCGCATCTTTTCACCTGCGCAGCTCGATCTCTCAGTGGCGAGGAGTAACGCGTGGGAGGCTCACGCTGCCCCCGACACTTCCTGATTCTACTGCGCAGGCGCACCAACCGACCTGTAGGAGTCGCTGTCCACAATGCCCGATCCCCACCCATCAGTTTCCCACCCACTAATACGGCCAATGTGTATTAGTACGGACGACCAGCTAAACTGAAAGCAAATGTGGAGCGCTGGGCTCGAACAGGCAAGCCCAGCGTCTCCAGATTTCGTGGCGAGCGCCTTGCCCACTACGCCACGTAGCCGCCCGTGATTTGACAATCTTACCGGCCGACTCCGCCTTGCCGTTGGATTGAGGATGTCGGGGTGAAGACGTGACATGGGAAAAACCCCAGCTCGCTGCAAACCTCCTGAACCGCTCGCACGCAAACTGTGGGCCATTATCTGAGATCACCCTGTCTGGCTGTCCATAACGTGCAAACTGAGCTTTGCATCGTGTGATGAGTGTGTCAGCAGACAGATCCGGCAGATGATCGATTTCCCAGAAGTCTGGGTATTGATCTACAATGATAAGATAGTCCTTTCCCGCATATGAGAAAACGTCCATGCTTACTGCTTGCCACGGGCGTGCTGGTATGTCATGCGACATCATAGATTCCTTCTGCTGGACCCGTGCATACTCGTTGCATGCGGAGCAGTTTGCCACAAAGTCCTTTATTTCCGCTCTCATGTTTGGCCAGAAAAGGGTATCCCTGGCCCGCCTGTAACATGCCTCCTCACCAATGTGGCTAGTGTGTATGCGTTTGAGCAGTTCAGACCTCATGGCTTTTGGTATAATGACACACTGTCCCCTGTATAACACCCCATCTTGAACACTCAGCTCGTCTCTGAAGGGCCAGTATTCCCGCAAGCGGGGTGTCCTCTTTAAAGTCTGGCCAGCCACTGAGGATCACAGACGCCAGCTCCTGGAGCACATTATCTGTCTCTGTGTGCTGCACAATCTGGCCAAATCTAAAAGCCGTAACATTCAGGTGCTGCGCCTGGTCCAGTTGTGAATACTCTGCCTGGGTGCTGTCCACAGCGCACACAGCATGCTGCACGTACGGGGTGTCAGACCCATAGCACGGCAGGGTGGCCCTGCTCAGGGTGTCGCTGACATACATCTCGGGGCCAGGCTTGTAGACCACATCAAGATTATAGTTCTGCAGCTGCAGCAACATACCCTGGAGACGTTTCGGTGCACTCAGGAGGGGCTTCTTGAATATTGTGATCAGCGGCTTATGGTCAGTCTCTGCGGTGATAGTGTTCCTGCCATATAGGTACTGGTGGAATCTCTGGCAGGCGAAGACTATGCTCAGACACTCTCTCGATCTGAGCGTAGTTTTGCTCTGTCTGCGTCAGTGCCCTCGAGGCGAAAGCCACGGGCTGTCCCCCTTGCAACAAACAGCCCTCCAGCCCGGTCATGCTGGCGTCGCTCTGGATCGTAACAGGCTTTGTGATGTCGTAATATTTGAGTACAGGTGTGCTGGTGACCATTCGCTTCACTTCACTTCACGCACCGCATCTTCGTGTTTTGGCAACCAATGCCACATGACGTCTTTATCCAAGAGCCTGCGGAGCGGCTCACAGACCTCAGAGAGTTTTGGCAGAAACCTTGCTAGATACGTCACGAATCCAATAAAGCGCTGCACCGCTTTCACGTCTGTGGGCGTCGGCATTTCCAGCACGGCACGTGTTTTCTCTGGGTCAATTTTCAGTCCCTCCGCAGACAGTATGTGGCCATGGAAGTGTACAGCCTTGAGTTTGAATTGCAGCTTGCGCTCACTCAGCCTGAGTCCCACTGCTCTGCATCGTTCCATGAGAGCACTCAAGTTTTTGTCGTGGTCCAGTTCGGCTTCGGCATCCGTATCGCCACATCCGACCACCAGGATGTCATCAGCGATCGGTTCGATACCGGCCAAGCCCGTTAGCAGCTCATGTTGTTTGCGCTGATATATCTCAGGCGCAACAGAGACTCCGAAAGGGAGCTTGAGCCATCTCATCCGACCCCACGGCATCCAAAAGGTCGTCAGACGGCTGCTCTCGTCGTCAAGTTTGCACTGTAAAAAGGCATCGCGAGCATCCGCCAGGGTGAAAAGGCGGGCCTTTGGCAACTTGTACAACACATCTTCCAGTGTAGGCATATGGTAGTGAGACCTCCGCAGCGCTTGGTTGAGAGGCTTCGGGTCGATACAAATCCTTATTTTATCTGGCTTTGCCACCGTCACCATGTTACTTATCCATGGTGTGGGCTCAGTCACGGGCGTGATGTTGCCGACCCTGACATGTCTGTCAAGTTCCTCCTTGACTCTCGCCTTCAGAGCCACTGGGACATTCCTTGGTGCGCACTGCACCGGCACCACTTCAGGATCCAGCTCAAAGTGTATCACTCCCGGGACCGACTCGATTGGGTCATTAAAAACGTCATGATAGTCTCTCAGCAGCTGAACTTTTGTGAGGGGCATAGGTGGACTTATATCAACTTTATTAAGTTAATCCGGAACCGTGAAGCTCACGAGGCCCAGACGTTCGCACGTGCTCCCCCCGAGAAGAGGCTTCTGCTCGGTGTCGACTACCTCAAATGTGAGATTGTGCTTTTCTCCCCGGATGACACATTCAGTGTGAAATTTTCCCAATGATGGCATGATTTCCCCAGAGTATAGTTTCAACCTGGCTGTGCTCTGGTGTAGCGCCGCTCTGGGTGACAGCTTCTCTTTAATCCTGCGGCCCATGACATTGCAGGTAGAGCCTGTGTCCAGCTGGCACTGCTGCCTTTTCTTATTTAGGCCTAGATTCACAAACCACTTGCGCCCCTGCTGGGCCTTTGCAGTATTTACACATTCAGTGACTTGAAACAGTGACTGTATCTGAGTATTCCCCCTTCTTGTCATCATCTTCAAGCACATTTATCTTTTTTACTCTGTCAGACCTGCTACCAGCCTGGCATACCTTGGCAAAGTGATTTGCTATGCCACATATCCGGCAGGTTTTACTATAGGCTGGGCACTGCTCTCTGCCCCGTTTGTGGCTCCCCCCACAATATTTACAGCTCCACTGGGGCTCCCTCTCCGCTGGTGCCGCCCTCCTTTGAAATGCGCGCCTCTCGCTCTGTCTGTCAGCGGCATTCACACTGTCTGTCTGCGCTGGCGGGGCCATCACCCTTATATGTCTCTCGGTCAGTTCAGCGAGCCGACAGATTTCAGTCGCAGCTAGTAACGTTAACTCACGTTCTCGCAGTAAGCGCCTCCTGGTGCCTTCATTTGCGACACCCAGCACAAGCCTGTCCCGAATCAGCTCGTCCTTCAGTGCGCGGTATTCACATGCTGACGCTCTCTCCTTTAGCCTCGTCAGGAAACAGTCTAGTGGCTCATCAGTCTCCTGTTTGCAACATCCAAACATGTATCTTTCATAGATCACATTCTTCGCCGGCTTGAAATGATCCCTCAATGCGCGCAAAATATTAGCTGGGTCCTTACGTTGATCATCCGTCAACGCGAGGCTGTGTGTACACACATGACGGCACTCACTTCCCATTAGCCGTCTCAGCGTGGCTGCTTGAACTGGCTTCGGCTTTTCATTCAGACCGGTAGCTAGCAAAAAATCATCAAACTCTGCACTGAAAACATCCCAGTTCTTCGCCAAATCCCCAGACATGCGCATGCCCTCTGGCGCTGGGATGCTGTTGCTCGCCATAGCATGGTTTTATTTCTTATACATTTATTTATTTCGGAGCTCCCGCTTCTGACACCATGTTTCAGTATATCTTTTATTAAACTGAGGTTACAGCAGTGCGCATGTCAACACATCACATCCGGTCAAGCACCACTAGGTGTCCCTCGAAACACAGGCTATAAACATATGCCTGTAACAGAGAGGGGCTTCGCTCAACCAATCAGAGAGGGGTCTGCAGAAATGGGCTCAACCAATCAGAGAGGGGTCTGCAGAAATGCGGCTACGGAAAGTATAGACGCCCCCCCCCCCCCCGCCACCATCGTCAGACTCAAAGTATAAAACTACAATTCCCACTTCCCAGGCAACAACCAATAGAAACGATTTCATTGTTTTTGTATGCGTGTATTATTTTCATATTTTCTAACACAACTTAGCCGTTTGAATAGGGAAATAACGCGTTATTAATTAAATAAATAATTATATATATTTCCCGTCAGCCCTCGCGCTCATATGACGCGCCGGGAGTCTCCCTGACTTCCTTTCCTCCATTAGGTGAGTGCGTGGTAGCAGCGCGTTGTCGGCTGCTCTCTCTGAAAAATCACAAAATAAAGCATATTTTCATTACCGTGATCCCAGTTTAATCTCCCGTCGCGTCTTATTTGTGTTTTATTAACAGATCGCGACCATGGGGCGCCGACCAGCCCGATGGTGAGTAGTTTATTTTGTGGTTTAGATATGCACGGCCTGAGAGGTGGAGGAGGAAAATGGCAGCCGAGCGGCTCCGCCATGTGCAGTGTAGTCATCTGATCAGTGGCCTCGTCACATAAACATGTTTACAGTATTCATTATTATAAAGTCCTGTCTACAGTCATATTTTGCGCACGCTGATATTCTTTATTCTGACGTCACGTTAGCCACCAGTGAATCGTTTTTTTTGCCAAACTTGTCATTACGACATAAAATGTCGCACTGATCAGCTGTATCTGCGTTGGCTTAGCAGACCGTGGGACACTTGACGTAAATTGATGTTAGATGACGAGCACACGTATGTTTTGTGAATCGATCAAATAATGTAATGGCAAGAGTAGCCTATATTTTCTTCTTGCGGATGGCTTCCATCTTATAGCAAACATGTTGTCAGGAGGATGACAACGTGTCAAGAGACTCATTTATCTGTTGCTAGGTTCAAGTTGATTTATGTCACAAGGTGTACATGTACATTACAGTGAAATGCTTGGTTCTGTGTGAGACCCCTGAGAATGTGCTTCATACAGGTAAAAATAAAGTACAAAATGCTAAGTGGTGACTGTAATCGTGTCCAGTCAGACTGGACTATATGGCATTGTGGTTTAACTAACTGATTTTTTCTAACTTGTGATTTCCTTGTCCCACAGCTACAGATACTGCAAGAACAAGCCCTACCCCAAGTCCCGTTTCTGTAGGGGTGTCCCCGGTAAGCTGCCTGTCCTTGCTCTTATCTCTGCTTATGGTTGTTGTGATACCAGTCGTTTTATTTCAGAACCGGTATCTGTGTCATGATAAGTAATTAACATATCAAGCAGCAGGCCAACAACACAAACTCACAGTAGACTTCCTTGTCATATTCTGACATTGCAATCAGCAAAAAGCGTCTTTGTAATTATGTTCATGATTGTTAATTAACTGCTGTTGCATAACAAGTGAAACAAAAGCAAACATCACAATCAGGACTTAAAGAGCATAGTTAATAGAATAAACTGGGCATTTGTTCCTGTACAACAGAAGTTGCTATTTTCATAATAGTCATCGCATTGGGAACAAACTAGCTTTGGCACCTTTCTGTAGACATTCTGAGAGTGTTTCTGAAACAACCCCTGTGCCAACATCAGTGCAGTGGATAACTTGTATCGTGCAGGATAGTATGAACTTCAGACATTATTGTGTAGTTCGTATAGTGACTCAAGATTGCACCCAATAGTTGCGCCGGTTTTCATTATATTCCAGAGATGTATTAGTCACATACATACACAAGACGTGTAGTAAAATGAAGGTGGCCATGCCTGCCTTGATTGTGCAAAAATAAATACAATGCTAAGCTTATGAATGAAAGGTAATGATGAGTCCTATATATACAACAATATGCTATACAATATAGTTATCGCTGCTGTCGGGACAAAACCTCATAACTCCAAAAACCCAACTTTTCAGCAGATGAAAAAAACGAACACAGATTTGAGGGTGAATAGAGTTAGGAGGTTTAGACGGATGATCGGTTTAATGCTTTCCCATTGTTTAAACTTTGTAAAACCCACACACACATATGGAGGATGATCTACGGAGTTGATTTATATAATAAAAAAAAAATAAAAAAAAAATGGAGTTATGAGGTTTTGGCCCGACAGCAGCGTTATGCTATATGTAACTATACCATACAAAAACATACATTTATGTTTTTCCTAAAGTGACCTGTAATGTGTTTGTGTATATCTCTACTGTCGTTGATATATTGGAACAAATGCAATGCAACCCACTGACCCAACTGTAAATTCTGCAGCTTATTAAGCCGACCGGTCCCACTGTGGTGTGGTTCTGGTGTGCAAAGGCTGCAGACAGAAACTCTTTGGTTTGTGTATGTCCTCAGCTGGGAGGTGCTGAGTGCTTTAAGGGACCACTGAGACAAACTCCTGTAGATAATATATTCCTTTATTGATCCCCTTGGGGAAATTCGCGAGTCCCCAATTCCACCTGCCATTTTTGTCAAAAGATGTAATTTGGTCGACTTGAGTTCCTGTAGTTCAGCAGAGACAGCCGTCACACAGTCACTAATAAAAGATCAAGCATGGATTTTTAGAATCGATATGAAATTATTTGACGTCTGTTGTTCGTTCATTCTATTTTCCCCGACCGTCATGTTGTGTGAAGCCTGCAGACATGGAACCATCTGCACATGTTCTCTCAACTGACCAGTTCTGATCTGTCCACCTCTTCCTCTCCCCCCTCATCTTCCTACCTCTCATCCTCCCCCCTCCTCTTCCTCTTCTTTCTTTGACCAGATCCCAAGATCAGGATCTTTGACCTGGGCAGGAAGAGGGCTAAGGTGGATGAGTTCCCTCTATGTGGTCACATGGTCTCTGACGAGTACGAGCAGCTGTCCTCTGAAGGTGAGGAAGGCCAATCCGCTGCGTTCACCTGGTCCTCGCTAATCTTGAGAGTTCACTCTTTAGGCTACTTCAGGAGTCACTATCAAAAAAAGATTTGATCAGATTTCTTCACACGTGTGAACAGTACAAATCTCATGGAATCTGATCTTTTAAATTCTGATTTGGGGCCACTTTCATATGTGGTCCTGAATCAGATACAGGTCTGATCTTTTGCAATGCAACCTCAGGCTGAACCTTTACGTCTCTAGATTGACATGTCACAATTTATTTACGTCCATCTTTATTGTTCATTTGTCGCATGTGGGTCAGTTCAGGAGCGTGGGACCAGTTCACACTGGAATCTGATATTGGTCACGTTTAGAAAATGATGTGAACAGCCAAACAAAAAGAATCTGAGCAATAAATCATGAATTGAGCACTAAGGCTGTCTGTGTGAACGCAGCTGTCAGTGTGAACGCAGCACTAAGGCTGTCAGTGTGAACGCAGCACTAAGGATGTCAGTGTGAACGCAGCACTAAGGCTGTGTGACCGGAACTCTAAGGCTTTCCGTGTGAACGCAGCACTAAGGCTGTCAGTGTGAACACAGCACTAAGGCTGTGTGACCGGAACTCGAAGGCTTTCAGTGTGAACGCAGCCTTTGTGACCCATGTGCGTTGCGTTGGATTCAAATAGTGTTTTTACTGTAAGCAATCAGCGGTGCGATGTCAACACATCTGCAGCTTATTAAGCCGACCGGTCCCACTGTGGTGTGGTTCTGGTGTGCAAAGGCTGCAGACAGAAACTCTTTGGTTGTGTATGTCCTCAGCTGGGAGGTGCTGAGTGCTTCAAGGGACCACTGAGACAAACTCCTTACGTTTTCTATTTATTCCTTTTGTATTAACTCCTTCACGACCGTCTCCTCCACATATTGATGCTACATTGTGTGAACCCTTCGGAACCCCTTTTCCTTTATTGGCCTGACGTGTTAATGTAGGTTGTGTTTAATAAATGACAAAGGAACGTGAGCTGTTTTGACCGTGATGTTCCCCCTCAGCTCTGGAAGCGGCTCGTATCTGTGCCAACAAGTACATGGTGAAGACCTGCGGTAAGGACGGCTTCCACATCCGCGTGCGTCTGCATCCCTTCCACGTGATCCGCATCAACAAGATGTTGTCCTGCGCTGGAGCTGATAGGTGAGAGACTGGGCCTCTGTGTAGGGATCTCAAGCTGATGGGAGACTGTAGGGATCTCAGGCTGATGGGAGACTGTAGGGATCTCAAGCTGATGGAGACTAGGGATCTCAAGCTGATGGAGACTAGGGATCTCAAGCTGATGGGTAAGTCTGTAGGGATCTCAAGCTGATGGAGACTAGGGATCTCAAGCTGATGGAGACTAGGGATCTC
Organism: Notolepis coatsorum; assembly: GCF_963971535.1. NCBI lineage: Eukaryota > Metazoa > Chordata > Actinopteri > Aulopiformes > Paralepididae > Notolepis > Notolepis coatsorum. The sequence continues at coordinate 20,882,928 of NC_140174.1, read as the reverse complement.
AAGCTGATGGAGACTAGGGATCTCAGGCTGATGGAGACTGTAGGGATCTCAAGCTGATGGAGACTGTAGGGATCTCAAGCTGATGGAGACTGTAGGGATCTCAAGCTGATGGAGACTGTAGGGATCTCAAGCTGATGGAGACTGGTCCTGTGTAGGGATCTCAAGCTGATGGGTAGACTGGTCCTGTGTAGACTGTAGGGATCTCAAGCTGATGGGTAGACTGGTCCTGTGTAGACTGTAGGGATCTCAAGCTGATGGGTAGACTGGTCCTGTGTGTAGACTGTAGGGATCTCAAGCTGATGGGTAGACTGGTCCTGTGTAGACTGTAGGGATCTCAAGCTGATGGGTAGACTGGTCCTGTGTAGACTGTAGGGATCTCAAGCTGATGGGTAGACTGGTCCTGTGTGTAGAGTGTAGGGATCTCAAGCTGATGGGGAGACTGGTCCTGTGTGTAGACTGTAGGGATCTCAACCTGTGTAGAGCTGGGTAGGATCTCAGAATAGTTTGAACTTCAGACTCAAGATTGCACCCAATAGTTGCGCCTATTTTCTTTATATTCTTGTCTTGACTGTCGTTGATATATTGGAACAAATGCAATGCAACCCACCGACCCAACTGTATCCTGCAGCTTATTAAGCCGACCGGTCCCACTGTGGTGTGGTTCTGGTGTGCAAAGGCTGCAGACAGAAACTCTCTGGTTTGTGTATGTCCTCAGCTGGGAGGTGCTGAGGGCTCTAAGGGACCACTGAGACAAACGTGTAATTACTAGAGTTGTTCCGATACCGATACCAGTATCGGAAATGCCTCCGATACAGCCTAAAATCTATGCTCCGATCCCATATGACGTAATTTATCAACAACACGCAGTATCCTCCTGCTGAGAGTGAGCATTATAAAACAAACATGTTTTTAATCGACCGTGAATTAAAGTCATTTTAACAGCAGATACTTTCTTAAATGCCATCGTCCCGACAGAGCGGTGTTGACGGGGAGCTCTGATGTGTTCGCTTGCTGGTGTTAGCATTAGCTGAAGAGCTAACCGAAAAGCTAGTTTTAGCTTAACGTTACCTTGGCTAAAGTTGGAGCTATTCATAATCCAGCAATAATGGCTGCAGACCTGCAAGCAAAGTACAGCAAGTTGGCAAAGGAGTATTCCAAGGTAAATCACTTTCACCAGTAACGTTACATTCTTTCCATCTAGCTCACGTTAATGTGGCTAACCTAAGTGTCATCACTGACCGACCTCTCCCACACATGCACGCAATTAATGACATGTTGCGGACAGCCATACCGGTGACTATGTTTAGCTTTTAGTGCCAAAGGATAAGAGTCTGAGGCGGAGTCTCAAAAGAGAATGTTGAATATTTATTGTGCATTAAAAATCACAACAGAGCCTCTGCTACTAGCTAACCCAGTGCTTCTCAAACTTTTTCTGTCAGGCCCCCCTTTGGCGGACCAAAATATTTTGGGCTCGCCCCAACAAAATAGTCATGAAATGGGCCATGTTTAAATGTATTGAAATAACACTAATATCGTGACCTTTCAAATTGTGCAACCACTTTACAACTGTGCAATTGTGCAACAACATAACAATAAAGTCCAATACACTCAAAGACTGTGCTTTTTCAAAAATACAGACCTCTTGTAACATTGCAATTGCAATACAATTCAATGGACACTTAAGACTGCTTTAAAAAAAAAAATACATCTTGTAACATTGCAATACAATTCAATGGACACTCAAGACTGCTTTTAAAAAAATAGAGACATCTTGTAACGTTGCAATACAATTCAATGGACACTGCTTTTTCAGAAATAGAGACATCTTGTAACATTGCAATACAATTCAAGGACACTGCTTTTTTTTTTTTTTTTTTTTTTTTAAATAGATAGAAAACTTGTGAAAGAGAAAATGTAAGTAAATTATGTGAGTCATCACAGCATTAGTGGCTGCAATGAGCCTGTTTTGCACTGCACATCTTTTCAAAACGAGGTTGCAGGCTTGATACTGCCACTCAAGTCATGCTCAATGTTGAGCTTAGACCTGTGCTTTGTCTTCAGTGAAGCAACAGCTGAAAATCCAATCTCGCATAGGATGTGGCGAAGGGAAGAAGGACGCCCTCTGCCCTGAGTGGATGCTCCCTCTCCACACCAAGCCAGAATTCACTGTCTGAGCTGTAAACCTCAGCCTCAGGGTGGAGTCAGAGGTAATTTCGATGAGTTGCTCCTCTTCAGCAGAGCTGGAATCAGCCGGTGCTGCAGATAGAGATATTTTATTTGTAATTAATTGCAAATTAAACACAACAAATTTAAGTTTTACAACAATCCATTCCAGCTAGATAGTAGCATATTATTATTATTATATAATGTACAACATAAATAAAATGTATGTAGCCTACAGCCAGGGGAGGAAATTAGGCCACTTTACTCGCCAAATGCGAGTATTTTTTACGTTTGGCGAGTGATTCATGAGCACTCGCCAGTCTGGCGAGTACTAGTAATTACAAAACAAAACCAAAAAATCATTCTGCAATCTGCTGATTCGCTCACTGGCACAAGCCGGACTCCCCCCTTGATTCCTCCCATTTGTGCCTCATAATAATCCGACCATAACCAATGAACATCATCGTTGTACAGATGCGCTCTAAGCTCCTCCAATGAACACTCGTTTTCTAGAAGATGTCGCGCATCTAGGGGAAGTGGACAGACCACTGCGCGCGGACCAACAAACTCCTGTCACCGGCTTGACAACGTAGACAAACTTAGACAAAAACACATCGTGGATGAAAATAATTGCATGTAGAGTCATCGCTTTTGGATATCAGTGCGGTCTGACATGGGGGCGAACAACAGCACACGACGTTCTCCTTCGAGTCGGATGAGAATGACAAGTCAACCAGCATTAGCCGGCTAGCTACCTAGCATCATAAGCTACCATAACGCGCATTCAACATAGTGGACTATACTGAGCGGCTTTGCTTAAATGCAGCAGAGTGACATTTTATTATTACCGGGTTTCCCCCCATATCACCACTCGCCCATATGCCCTTCACAATGGTGATGTTGTCATACTTGGCATTCAGAATACACCTGCTGAACTCCTAGCGTTGTCATGAGACAAGTACAGTACAACCAGAATACGTTTGGCATACAACCAGAGTGCAAATGTAACGAGTCATGTTCAAGTTGTTTTATTTAGCTATTACATTACAGTGAAATGCTTGGTTCTTTCACTGCCCAGCCCAGTCCAACCTAGACCAGCCCAACCCAGTCCAACCCAACCTAGACCAGCCCAACCCAGTCCAACCTAGACCAGCCCAACCCAGTCCAACCCAACCTAGACCAGCCCAACCCAGTCCAACCTAGACCAACCCAACCCAACCTAGACCAGCCCAATCCAGTCCAACCTAGACCAGCCCAACCCAGTCCAGCCCAGCATCTTTCACTGCCTAGTTCAGCCCAACCCAGTCCAGCCCAACCCAGTCCAGAATAGTTCCCTCTTTCATGTTAATATGTGATATCCTAATATTTTGAAGAGTAGAGACAGTGTGATTAATACATGTTGTATGCTAATATTGTGGAGAGTAGAGACACTTATTAATGTTTTATGCTAATAAATATTTTAAAGAGTACGGTGTGATTATTACTATGATTGAAAATCAATTTAGACGAAGACATACAAAGAAGTAATTATCACAATTGTCGATTTATTTTTGGCTGGTAAAAAAAATCATCTACTCGCCAGTTGGCTGGTAAGCCAAAAAGTTAGTTTCCTCCCCTGCCTACAGCACAAATGTCATAATTAGTCAGTCAATAACATAAAATACCAACCTGCTGCATTGAATGGATCCACCACCCAGTCATACTGAGCACTGTTGTTAGGGAAGTATTTATATATATATATATATATATATATATATATAAAAAAAAACTCAGTCAGGTTCAAGGCGCCTGCCCCACATCTCCAGCTTTCGACTGAATGCAGTGATCTTGTTTGCCAGGTCAGGTAGGTATTTATCTTTGCCTTGAATTGAATTAAATAGAATACTTTATTTAGATGTTTGCAGAAAAAAATCACATGACAGTAAGTACAAGGCCAACTAAATAGGATTAAAGAAAAGCAAGAAAGCCAATGGCTTGTTTCAATTGGGGTCCTTTTGTAATCAATTCATATTACATTTAGTGACAAACAGACAGACACTACTAAACAGAACAGCATACAGTTTAGAGTAGATGTGACAGATACTAGAAGACAACAAATATCAACATACCTTGAAGCTGAAGGTTTAATTAATTCAGCTTTCCAAAGACATCGCTGAGATAGGCCAGTTTCATCAGAAATTGTTCATCATTGAACTTGCTCGCAGCTTCTTGCATGCTCTCCAAGAACACCCGAATCTCCTCTCGTAGTTCAAAGACTCGCGACAACACCTTCCCTCGCGAGAGCCACCTTGCCTCCCACCTTGCCTCGCTGTGAAACAGCACTGCAGAATGGTCAGCTCCCATCTCCTCACACAGCGCAGAGAACAGGCGCGCTTTCAGGGGTTGGGTTTTGATGACATTTACAACTTCTGTCAACCTCATTCAGCTCAGGGCTAAGCTGTATTGACGCTAGCGCCTCTCTGTGAAGGACACAGTGCGTCCATTGGCGAGACCCCCTTAATGAGCGCCTGTAGCCCCCTCCTTTTCCCTGCCATGGCCTGCGCACCGTCAGAACAAAAGCCCACACAGTTCTCCCATTTCAGTCCATGTTCTGTCAGGTAACTGTCAATCATTTTGAAGAGCTCATCAGCTGTCGCTCTGTTTTTGACATATTTGCAAAACGGCAGATCTTCACTCGGTGACTGGGAATTTTCAAAGCATGGGAACATGGGAAATAAGCAAACAGTCTTTATTGCTGTCAGTGGCCTCATCCACTTGTATTGCAAAACATTTGTCTTTCAGTGACTCCGTGAGTTGTTCTTCCAGATCATTCGAAATGTCACATATACGTCTTGCAATGGTGTCATTGGACAGGGGGATACACTTCAATTTTGCGGCGGTTGTCTCATCAATTATTGTGGACACCATATCAAGAGCAGCGGGGAGGATGAGAACCTCGGCTATCGTATGTGGTTTCTTACACTTGGTGATTCTGTATGCAACCTTGTATGATGCCAGTTGTGCTTTGCTGTTCACTGATGCAGCTTTTACCATTTGCTTCTCCTGCTCACGGTATTCCTCGAGTTTTCTCTTACTACCGCCTTGCCAAACGCGGGGAGCTGAATGAACCCAGAGCGAGAGCGGGGGGGGGGGGGGGGGGCGTGACTGCGTGCTTTGTTTTATGGGCGTGCGTGCGTTCAGCACATAAAAACCGCATAAAAACACATTTCTCCCTGTCATGCCTCTGCGCCCCCCCACAATTTGAGAAACACTGAGCTAACCTAACCGGAGCTTTCTGTATAGCAAGTGCAACAACGTATAACGTCCGTGCGGAACCAATGTCTCAACAACCTTTCCGTGGGTGAACTCATTGAGCATAGTTGTCAATGAATGATACTAATACTAATCTATACAATCACCTGTAGGGATGGGAATCGAAAACCGGTTCCCGTTGGGAACCGGTTCCTAATTGGCCGATGCCTGGAACCGTGTGGCTCCTGTGACTTTCGATTCCCTTATCGCTGCCTACAGTTACGTTACGTTAGCATGTAGCCATGGCAGACTCCATTTGATTCCTTAAGGGCTCGAAATTGCCTGGGTTTTGGTATTATGCTCCCGAAATGCTCCCGCTGTTTGGCTACTTCTATGTGCAGTGAAAACTACTTGAATGCTTTAGAACAGTCATTGATTTAGTTTAGGGTGAGCTAAAATTAGCCGCGGAGCTAACGTGAGCTAACGCTATTTAATCAAGCTCACAAAGAGAGATAAACAGCTGACAGCGGATAGTACAGGTACAAATACAATAAAACAGCGGGTGGGGACTGTTGTGTAAACCTTGTACTCTTTAGTTCACATATAATAAGAGCCGGATTGTTTGTTTACTAAGTCTCTACTAGTCTACTCTGAGTCCGTCAGACAGGAAGTACCATGGTGCAACATACAAATGTGTCCGTGTAGCAACACAAGCCAATACTTTAAAGGACAGGGGCCCGGGGAGGGAGCTCTCTCTCTCTGTGTGTGTGTGTGTGTGTGTGTGTGTGTGAGTGTGAGAGAGAGTGTGTGAGTGAGAGACAGAAGTCAGAGGAATAACAACCTGTTATTCAATAGATTAAATTCGTTTAAGAATAAAAAAATAAATACATTTTAAGAGAATCTCAAATACATTATTTTATTTAAGTGTAGGCTATAGTTAATGTTTTATTTTTTACAGTGTTTGTATTTTTCTGACATGGGGGCTCAACAATAAATGACAATCAGAAATGTCAAGTTGCATGTTGTTATTCTAACCAGCTTAGACCCCGACGCTCTGCATCTTCTGGCCGCCTCAGACCTACTCCTATCCGAGCTCCGGGAGGGTCATCAAAGAGAAGTCGCCTATTCTCAGTCCTTGCCCCACAATGGTGGAATGAACTACCCACCCCAGTTAGGACAGCCGAATCACGTCCAATCTTTCGCCGTCGACTAAAGACGCACTTCTTCAACCATTATCTGAATAAAAAAAAAATATATCTAACCCTAACTAGGGGTGGGACGATACATCGATCCAGATCGATACATCGATGTAATTATCAACAATCGAATCGGATCGATGCGATGTAATAAGATCGATTCATATCGATACTCTTATTTTGAAAATCCTGTGGCGAGTCTCATATCCGCCCAAGAACAACAGCAGTAGCTCCGTGTGTGTAGATGTTACAGCATAGCATTCTCCCTTTCTGTGTGTGTGTGTGCGCGCGTCTTTGGAAAGACCAGTTGAGGTCAGAGGAGTTTGATGTTTAATGTTATTTAAACATAAACAATATAATACATAATAAATGTAGGCCTATACATGATCATGCAACATCAACAAATTGTTGTAGGAACGGTTTGGGAGAGGGAGGTTGTGAGTTTTGAGTTCCAAAAAATGTAGCTTAAAGTTTAAAGCTCAATATATAAAAACGTGGCACTTTACAGTGAACAGGAGGTCTATTTGTATTAAAAACAATAGATTGATTTTCCTTTAAATGTCTGGAAGAGCTCAAAAATACAAATGTCAAATCATATTTTCATTACCTTTTTTTTGTTGATCTAAATGTTACTGATTGTGTTAAATGGGCATATGATATCATCTCATATCGATCGCAGGCACCTGAATCTAATCGTATCGTATTGTATCGTGAGAGACTTTGTGATATCGGCAAATATCGTATCGTTGTCCAAAGAATCGATATCGTATCGTATCATGATGAAACTGGTGATTCCCACCCCTAACCCTAACTAACCGTACTGTCATGCACTTGTCCTAATAAACTAACCTACACTGTAGCACTCAACACTTTGATGAACATTGTTGCTCAGCTGATAGAGTTGTGCCCTTCCTGATGGCTTGTCGTACAGAACTTGTAAGTCGCTTTGGATAAAAGCGTCAGCTAAATGACTAAATGTAGTTCTGTTGCATTTCCAATTTATTTATTTAAATTATAAATTGATCAGGTATCGATAAGGGAATCGATAAAGAATCGAATCGATAAGCAGAATCGATAATGGAATCGTATCGATAAAATCCTATCAATTCCCATCCCTAATCATCTGTTGAATAAATGCAATTACTTTCTAGTTATTACTAAAAAAAACTATATATAAAACTGCTGTAAATTAAATTAAAATAAAAAAAAAGTTTTATAATATACTTATTATTTTCTTTTATGTATGCACTCGGATCGGTATCGGCCGATACCCAAAGTTTAGGAATCGGATTGTGAAGGAAAAAATGGTATCGGAACATCTCTAGTAATTACTCCCGATGAGCAGGTTGGCACCTTGCACTGTCGGTGTGAGTGAATGGGTAAAATGTGAGGAACAAATTGTAAAGTGTTTTCCTCATGTTAATCTGGGCTCTCTGTGTTCAATGTTCATGTTAATCTGGGCTCTGTGTTCAGTGTTCTGTGTTCAGTGTGTTCCTCATGTTAATCCTTGTCTCCTGTGTTCAGGCTCCAGACCGGGATGCGCGGAGCCTTCGGGAAGCCCCTGGGCACCGTGGCCCGCGTGCGCATCGGCCAGGTCATCATGTCGGTGCGCACCAAGGCCAGCAACAAGGAGCATGTGGTGGAGGCTCTCCGCAGAGCCAAGTTCAAGTTCCCCGGACGCCAGAAGGTAACACTCCCCCGTTGAATGAACGTTACCAGCTCTCTACCGACACTAAACTCTGCATCGACGAGTTTTTATGATCGTTGTGGATTATGTCGACTAATCTTTGCAGCTAGTGATGCACGATATATCGTCGCCCGATATGGCAGGTTTTTTACACATCGTTATCTGTCCGGTATCGGTCCGATATCAAGATGGTTGAAATACAATTCTACGATTTTCTTTTTTTTACAATTAATTGCAAATATTTTCATGTTGAGCTATAGATTGTGGATGAATACGCACAGAAAGGTACACCATGCAAATGTTGATGCTTTATTTGTTTTAATGGGCAAATACATTGCGTTTTCAAGATGATGGACCGGCCAGAAACGGCAATCATGTAACCACTACACCTCCCAATAGACCAGGAAGTAACCACTACACCTCCCTATAGACCGCCTGCTCCTCAACCCAGCGTACTGTCGAGTCTTGACTAGCAAAGTTTAGGCACATAGCGCACATTTCTGCGGTTGAGTAGTAGTAACTACTTACTGGTCACGGGAGGCTTGAATAATGTTTGAATGATAATACATTTTGTGAATACATTTGTTGAAACAGCTTTGTTGGCCGACGGCTCCTGCTTAACGTTAGCTAAAGCTAAAGGGCTACGCTCTAACGTTACATAGCTTAATTAACGTGTATAACATACCTGTGTAACGTTAAGCAGCTTGTGTTCCGCTGGGAAAGCATCACTGCATACACTGTTTAATCCAAACGTCCATTCGGAAACGTATTATGAGACGCTGTGCTTTTTAATCGTTTCAATTCTGAAAATGTATGCTCATGGCTTTTTTGTTTATCCAGTCATTCAGCGAATAATAATGGCAGGGTGATGATTGGAGCCAATCGGAGGCAGATCTGGGCTGGTCTTTGCATAATGCACGTGTTATAGCCAATCAAAGGCAGAGATTAATTTTTTTTAGAACGCACATGGCCACAGGGGAAAAGACTCCAAACGCACACACACAGACGGACCTGCTGGGAGCACCAGTGCGACAAGGGAAAACATCCAGTCGCACAGCTCTGAGTTTTGGTTTAAAAATGCGACCAAAACAGGCGTACCCTGGAGCCCTGGTTACACTATAAATACTAACTGGATAGTTGATGATGCATTTAATTTCATTATCTGAAATATTCTAAACTCATTAAGTCTGCTATAAGCCATTATCCCTTTGTGTGCGATTATTTTCTCACAGTAGTGTGTATATATAAAGTGTTTTTTTCTTTGCTAAAGTGGATAAAAACCACAGTACTGTGCAAAAGTCTTAGGCACCCAAGAGTCTTTATATAAATTGTCTTGCAGTAGACTACTCATAGTACATTTTTAGAAACTTTTCATTTCATTATTTTTGAAAATAAACATGTTGCAGGGACTATTATAATCATCATATTTGCGTCACTGTTGGCCCCTTTCGTGACTTTCGGTTTGCAAGCCTGGGGCTTTTGTGACCGGAGTCACTTGCTCATACGCCCCGATTACCCAGTAAGGAAACGACCAAGCGTCATCAAGGGGCTCGCGGTGTGTCAAGAATACATCAGATCTGAATTTCAAAGATACCCGGCGTACAATATGGGTCTAACACAGCTTCACGATGGGGTCTGGAAGCTCGGAGTTGCTAATAAACAGTTTAAAACATTGTTACTCGACGAGTGGTATTTACAGACCGAACGTCCATCTCCGCCGTTGGTGTCACAGCGCATGCGCACCAGGCAGCTAATGCCGCGTTCACGTTACTGGGAAGAAGCGGAAGAACCAGCTTCCGACTGGGAAAAACCATTCACGTCAGCCTCCTAGTGGTAATTCCTACTAGGACATATGGGATTCTTTTATAGACCCGATATCTCCCACTTCGCGTCACGAATTGCGGAAGTATGGATGTGGGCGTTTCATCCATAGATATATATAGAGTCAAAGCGTGAAGGCTTCCTAGTTGTAGCAACGAGATGTCCTCTGGTTCTTCCGCTTCTTCCCACGTAACGTGAATGCGCCATTGGCTGCCTGGTGCGCATGCGCTGCGACACCAACGGCGGAGATGGACGTTCGGTCTGTAAATACCACTCGTCGAGTAACAATGTTTTAAACTGTTTATTAGCAACTCCGAGCTTCCAGACCCCATCGTGAAGCTGTGTTAGACCCATATTGTACGCTGGGTATCTTTGAAATTCAGATCTGATGTATTCTTGACACACCGCAAGCCCCTTGATGACGCTTGGTCGTTTCCTTACTGGGTAATCGGGGCGTATGAGCAAGTGACTCCGGTCACAAAAGCCCCAGGCTTGCAAACCGAAAGTCACGAAAGGGGCTACGTCACTGTATGCATCAAAGGGTTAAATCAAGCATTTTTAAGTGCTTTAGAGGAAATGTCAAAATATTGTGTATCGTGATATAGCCAAAAAATATCGATCATTTATTTGAGGCCATATCGCCCAGCCCTATATGGTATATACAGCATTATTGTACATGCTATCATAGTTATATGAGATGTATATATTATATAAGTAGGTATATAGAGGAATTGTATGCAGGTATATTCAGACGAATGGATATATATGCACTAAATATAAATGTGTGCGTCTGTGTTACTACACACATGCAGTTTATTAAGCCGACCGGTCCCACTGTGGTGTGGTTCTGGTGTGCAAAGGCTGCAGACAGAAACTCTTTGGTTGTGTATGTCCTCAGCTGGGAGGTGCTGAGTGCTTCAAGGGACCACTGAGACAAACTCCTTAGGTGACCTCGTTGACTTCCCGTAGCTCTAACCCTGAGCTTCCTGTAGCTCTAACCCTGAGCTTCCCTTTAACGTGATGTCTCTCCTCAGATCCACATGTCCAAGAAGTACGGCTTCACCAAGTTCAACACGGACGAGTTCGACCAGATGATGGCCGAGAAGCGTCTGATCTCCGACGGCTGCGGCGTGAAATACATCCCCAGCAGGGGGCCTCTGGCTCGCTGGAAGAAGCTGCACGCCAACTGAGCTGCGGACCACTGACCACCACGTTGTCTCACAAATAAACTTTGATTTGATTATACAAGTGACCCCTTTTGTCTTTCTGTTTTGGATTTCCATGAATTAAGATGAGATATTCCTTGGAGGAAATTCGGTTTTAATGGGGGGGGGTTATGGGCAGGGTAATTAATGGTAGAAAGACATGCATGCAGCACAACAAAAGTCTGGCATCCAACCAGAGTGCAAAAGTAATATACAATGTACAGGTGATTAAACTGGGTATAAAATACAAATTAGTACTACTGAGTAATGGCGCTAATCTGATCTATGTACAGTGATGCAGGTATAGACACTGGTAAATCATACTGGCCAGCAGTGTAACTAGTAGGATATGTACAGTACAGATATATATTATACCCTGATGGGTAAAAGCCGTACAGACCGATGTGGGTAGATATCTATACGGTAAGAATACATTTTGTAAAATCAGATGTCCCAGCTTCTTCCATTGGAGAGATTGACCTTGGAGGATTTGGCCGGGGGTGGATTTTCCGGGACCTTTGGTCTCCGCTGTTTTCTCGATTGAGCAGGGGGGCTGTTGATTGATACAGCTAGTGGCGGTATGTCCACCTTTAAGGGCCAACTCAGGAAATGGCTGTAAGACAGCCAAATATGCACTCATTAGGGATGTTAGTGATGTACTAACTGAATGTCATGTTAGTGTGGTCATGTCGGTGATGTCAGTTGTCCGTGTCGATTGGTGGTTTTGCTGTTTGGTTGGGGGAGGGGTGAGGGCCGGGGGTCTTGGTGTGTCTATCCCCGGTTGTGTATTTTTTGGAGGTGGGTTTCCCTAGTGGAAGAAGTAGTACAACAGACGTGTAAGAGGCCTGTGTTTTATAACAATGATGTTGCTGTTGTCATTGTTGTTATTTATTGTTTATTTTAATTTTATTATTGTCCGGTCTTTATTTAGTTTTGTTGGCCGCAGGTGGGGGAAGGGACCAGAGAGTGAGATAATTGCAGTGTGCTGTGGCACATGTATCTGCTGTACACCTGTTATTCAAATAAAAATAAGTTGAAAAAAAAATACATTTTGTGTGTGTATATAATATATATATATACACACGGTTTAATCATCACATCCTTCTATGGTCATGGTGAATTTAATAGTCTTTTTGTTTATTGACATTGGTAAGTAAGTATATTTATTTATATCCATTGCATGTTAAGCTATAAATATGATAATGCAGCCACCAGCATTTTTTGGAAGAGTGACAAACTCGATATCTCTTATCTAATGATTAATCCCATCAGAACCCTCTCTTGTGCTATATGATTAATCCCATCAGAACCCTCTCTCTTGTACTATATGATTAATCCCATCAGAACCCTCTCCCTCTTGTGCTATATGATTAATCCCACCAGAACCCTCCCTCTCTCATGCTATGCCACCTGGATGTCCCCACAGGGATTAATAATAAAGATCCATTTATTATCTAAATAAAGATCCATTCATTATCTTAAACTCCAACAATGTCTATTATCTGCTATGGTGCGGTTCTGCAGGTTGTCCTGTAGAGGGCAGCGTTGTAAAGGCTGTGAAACCCAGAGACATTAATTGAAAATTGTATTAACAGATTGCAGAATGAGTACAATACAATACGGCTCAATACACACAATTGTTAAGGGGATGCAGACCAGAGAAAGACTTTTGTTTACATCAGGGTCCCCCATTTTCAATTCATAACATTTATGACAAAGATATACAGTACTGTTACATCCAGACATTTATGACAAGATATACAGTACTGTTTATTTACAGACAGAGTTTCTAAAAGAGAATATATACATTTGAGGGGGAGGAAACTGTACATTGTGGGGGTTTGGACATTTACCGGGGCCAGTTTCTAATTGCAGCCTCCCGTAGGTGCTCTTTGAGAGCGGTTTTGAAGGTGGGTATTGATTCACATTCCTTTACAGCTGTGGGTTCCACATTGTTGTGGCATAATTGCGAAATGTGTTTAGTCCCTTGTTTGAGCCGAATCTGGGTTGAACATGATTTGTGGAACTCTCTGGTGTCGTGGTATTCACTGACCTTTAGGAAGTATTTTGACATGTACATGGGTACCTTAGTGGTGTAGTGTATCTTGTACACCAGGCCCATTGCAAGTTGCTGTACTCTGTGGTCTACTCTAAGCCATCCTAGGTTGTCAAAATGGGCAGGGGTGAGGTGGGTTTTAGGAGTAAGGTCAAGCAGTAGTCTGATTAGTTTGTTTTGTGATGTTTGTAATCTTGTTTTTAGGGCCTTTGAGGTGCTTTGGTACCATGAGGTGCAAGCATAGTCGTAGTACCCTTGAATGAGTGCTCCTGTTAGAGTCTTCAAGGTATGACTTTTTTTATTACATTAGTTGCCATCTTGTCGCATGTTACGGACGGTGTCCTTATGTATGTATATAGAGGGAGTAATGTATGTTATCTGTTGTGTGTGGGTATATAGGCATGTTTTGGTTGTTCTGTTTTTGTCTCCCTCCTGTGTAACATCCCATTCTCAGGTGTCTCCCAGTTGCAGCAGCAGCTGGTCAATCAGCAACTCACCCCAGTGCAACGGCAGGTGAAGCTGATTCTGCAATCAACATCCACTCTCCCTTCATATACCAATTTTGTGTGCAGTGTTAGTTAGCTCTTTTGGCTCATTGTGGTGGTGGGTGTCTCTCTGTGTCTTTGGTGATAATTCTGTGTGTGCCTGCGTGGACCAAACCCTGTGTGGGGTATATATACTGTTGGCCCTGTTTTGCCATTTGCCACTGTATGTGGGGTATGTATATTGTTGGCCATTTTAGATTCATCCTACACTGTGAGCTACATGGTTAGAGTGGTGTTTCTTAAAGATGTACAGGTAGAGATGTCCAGGTACATTTGGTAGAGCTGGCGAAAGCTCTGGTTCACTTCATTGTGTTTTGGTGTTCTTTAGTTTGCTGTACATTTCTGTATTAACCCTTTGTATATTTGTTTCCTTTGTGTCACCCAGCCTATGGTGATTGCTTTGCTTTGTATTAATCTTTTGTTTTGCACACAGGGACATTGAGGACAGGAAGATACCCTGGGTCTACATTTTGCATCACGTAGGTGAGCTACTGTTAAAGACACCAGCCTTAGAAGTGAGCACCACCTTTTACTTTTGGGTGTCCGTGCCTGTAAGGGGGGGTGGGCTTTTAATTTCCTTTTGATATTTCATTTGGTGCTCACTGTGTTGCTGATTTGTGTTTTGTAAAATAAATATTATTATTTTGCAAATTGTCTTCTGAGTTTTGTGTCACTGCACCCTCACCTACCCTGTCTGTGGCCTTGTGTTGCGTCTCCCTACGGGGGTGTGTAACATCGCAGGAAAGGGAAAGATTTGCCTCTAGGATGGAACCCAGGTAGGTAATTTCATCTTTCCTTGTGACAATATTGTCACCCACTGTAACAGAGTTGGCCGAGTTTGTTATTTGATCCAAAGAGAATGGACTCTGTTTTACCCAGGTGTAATGATAGTTTGTTATCAGCGAGCCAGATGCAGATTCTGCCGAGTTCTGAGCTGAGGGTTTGTTCAACCTGTAACTTGTTCTTGTCAGAGACCAGCAGGGCTGAGTCGTCCGCGAACAGGAACAGGTTGCAGTCACAAGCTGATGACATGCCATTTGCATAAATTAGGAACAGTAACGGTCCTAGTATACTTCCTTGTGGAACACCACAGCTCACTGGGAGGGGGGGGGGGGGGGGATACGTCTATACTTTTACCAACCCAGTTCCGTGTTTGCAATCTGATTGGCCACTGACGTATGCTAGTTCTGCCCCCCCGGTAAGTTCCCTACGCCAGTTCTGCACGCCCAACTCTACTAGCAGCCTGCTCGCGCCTGCATATGACAGGTAGCCATTCAATATCGAGCTCTTGTGGAGTGGAGTTCCATAAGAACGGCAGCCACATCAGACGACAGACGACTGGTGGCGAAACATGGCAGTTATTAGGCTACCTTCTAACGCCGGAGTGAGCATGGCATAAGAATAGCCTAAAAACCGCATGAGCATTCTATTTGTAGGTAATATGCTCTTTAGATCACAGGCTGGTCATGCATAATCTCGCCCACCAGACTCTTCTACTGAATTGACTAGGTCATGCAAGTCAATCAATAGATTACACTTTCTGTAGGCCTAACACTCACCTACTCATTCTGTTGTGACACAACATGACATATTAGGGTTGTCGCCCTTCCGTGATCATGTTTGAAATGTGTAAAAAATCTGTGCTATACGCTATATTTAGTCTAGTTTATTAGACATAAAGCATTTAAAAATACTTTGATTAGTCTACATCAGGAGTAGGCAACCCTAGGCACGCGGGGGCATTTTCATAGGCACAGGGGGCAGCATTATACAATTTTATTTTTTTTATTTTTATGCTTTGAAATATTATAGTGAAATATTTTGCACTGTTGTCGCATTTATCTTGTTGAAATCCTCCCACAGGTTCTTTTTACTACCACATATTTAAATTAGACTCTTTTATTTGTTTATTATTTCAATTTAGCTGGAAATACATTGCTACATCATTCAGTAACATTTGCAGAGCCTTATAACGAAAACATTATTACGGTCACCATTGTGACCAGTGGGATTAATCAACAAATTGTATTATTTATTTTTCTATTTCATTGAACATTGCACATGTTAAAAGCAAATTTTTTTACTCAAAATGTGAGTATTACCAAGTCAACTTGTGTTCTTAAACCAATGACAATAAACATAGTTTTATTAGGTTGAAATAATGTGGTTGTGTACTTATTTTTCTGTTAACTTATTATGGATTGAAAACTGAACCTTAAGGCGAGACACCCCAGGTGAATAGGCAAATATACTTTTTTTGTTGATTTTGTTATATTTTGCTTCCTAAACATGTCTTCTATGAAACTAGTGACAATAAAACGTCAATACACATTTAGTTGTTTATTTTACTTCATTTTGCCTTATTGCATCCATAAATGTGCACATATTTAACACTATGCCGTCCGAGAACGAGTATATACGTGTTTCGAAAAAGAGCGTTGTGGACCAGAGCCACGAGTATATACGTGACGAGTTGTTATTGTTTTATTCCATATTTATAACGCTTCTTAGGTACCCGATCCACTACCAGCATCTTTTCACATATTTGATTTTCGACACATGCAGTACCGGCCGGCGCCATCGCTCCACTGCAGAATCATTCTGTAAAAAAAAAAATGCAAGTACAGTTCTGTGGGCGTATCATAGTTCCTTGATCCCAGCCGAACATCCTCCATCTTGGATCAGCTTGGCGAGCGTTTTTTTCAGCATGGAATAATGGGATTTATGATTAGCCAATCTGCGTATCAATCTACCAGAATCCAATGACTGGTGAGGAAATGCTGCCGGCGATCACATGGCCTTGACGGTAGGATAATATTACCCCAAATTACAGCTGGATTGGACATTGTTTTATAACGTAACGTGATCGGTCAATGAAAATGCTATATTGAGGGGCGGCTACGTGGCGTAGTGGGCAAGGCGCTCGCCACGAATGCGGAGACGCTGGGCTCGCCTGTTCGAGCCCAGCGCTCCACATTGCTTTCAGTTTAGCTGGTCGTCCATACTAATACACATTGGCCGTATTAGGGGGTGGGAAACTGATGGGTGGGGATCGGGCGTTGTGGACAGCGACTCCTACAGGTCGGTTGGTGCGCCTGCGCAGTAGAATCAGGAAGTGTCGGGGGCAGCGTGAGCCTCCCACACGTTACTCCTTGCCACTGAGAGATCGAGCTGCGCAGGTGAAAAGATGCGACTGCTGTTACCTCAAGTACTGGAGGGGACTTGTGCTATGTATGACTTAGTCCACATTGCAGCCGGCTTGTGGGAGGCAAGAAACAGCGTTCGTGACAGGGGAGGGTTGAATTGGATGATACGAAATTGGGATGGGAGAAAAATATAGAAAATGGGAGAAAAAGTGGATCAAAAAAAGAAAATGCTATATTGAACGCACACTGTATTGCAGATCAATAATAGTAATCGGCGTTCCCCGCCGCCCCCATTTCATCCATAGATGCTCTGTAATAGTCTGGATGCTACGCAGTTTGTTTTATTTCATTCGTATATATACAGCAGAAATGGCGTTTGATATAACGGCGCCAACGTTTAGCCTATTATCTAGCTTCCTGCAGAAAAGCCTAGACTAAAAGCGCGATATACCTTATATTCACGACGCTATAAAATGACCAACCGATGGATTTTTATTTTCTTTAAGCCATTATGAAGGCACGGTTTATGCACTCAAGTGACAATGAGAATGGACAGATAGCAATACTATAAATGATATATAAAGCTCTTAGAAAGTACATTGGTTTGTTTACAATCCGCTGTCCTCTGAGGCCTAAATCGCCGAGCCCCGCCGGTCGCCATAGTGTTAATGGGGAAGTGCCTCATTTGCATATATAAACATAAAATTCAGAAAACTTGCAATATATTTTTTCTTAGTTTATATGTACATAACAAACTGGGAAAGTTTCATAGTGATATCTATTCAAATATATTTAGCCTATTAGGGGGTACTACACTGTACTACACTGTTTGTAGCCTGTGTGTAGTTCTGTTCAGTTCAATAACATCATTATTATTATTCAGTTATCAGGCATGTGTTTAGGTTGTCTATTACTAATGGTTTGATTAGGTATTGTGTTTGTAAATATCTGTTTAAAAAAAAAAGTATGGCATTTTACAATACAGAACTTTGAAGGCGTTTTCCCAAAAATGAGTTTTAAGAGTTTTTCCTCATACTCTGAGCCAGAAATCTCCACTTCAGTAGCACTCACATACACAAAACCTTCCAGTTCTATTCATATCTATGTTCTGAAGGTATTTACAGAAGGGTTTGTTGATATCGCATTCATACCCTGATTTATATCACATTTTATTCCTAAAAACATGGCGAAATATGGAATTTTACCATAAAAATTGACTGAATTGAGTATTTTCTGATTTATGGAGTGATAAAAAGAGATATCCAAAATTCCCTCTGTAATAACCTTTGGCTCTAATATGTCAACAAAATGAAACTACAATTTTGAAAATGGCTTTATCCAATGTTCAGATTTCTGTCCTGGAATTATATGCAAATTAGTGCATATTTATGTAGATCATGCCTCATTTGCATATTTAGACATACAATTTCAGAAAACTTGTAATACAAAAAAGTCTTGTCTTAATATAAGTAATCAACTGGGGAAGTTTCATTGTGATATCTATTAGTTAAATGTTTTACCCTATTCACCTGTAGTGTCTTTTAAGTTCTGGTAATTATTATTTTTTTTTTTACAGTGTAGTCTTGCGATCAATCAAAACTTATTTACACGATATACCTCACATTCACATCCTGGTGTTCTCCTGGTGTTCTCCATTAGGCCTGTAGGTGGAGCTATGACAGCACACGTACAGTACACACACCGATGGTGTGTGATGTGTCCAAAAATGAATGGGCAAATTTGAGTGAAATGGTCGCACTGTATGCAGCTGTTTGTCTACATTGCATTACCCCCCCCCCCTCCCCCCCAACTCAGATTTAGGGTTGATACAACCATCATAATAATATTGTTAATAATAACAATAACAATAATGATGTAATAATGTAAAAATTATCATTAAAAATACCTGATTATGAGAAGAAAAAAATTACGATGCATGTGTAGCAGCCTGAATATTCTACAAAGTATTCAGTAGTGCTAACTAACTGTTATTTTCCCTGTGTGTGTATAACATGTGATTTACAGTGTTCCTTTGGATAGCCTAACAGTGTTCCTTTGGATAGCTCGCCCAGTCTAACGACGAGGTGAGGTGCTACTCTTCTCCGGCTGCAGTATGGACTACTAACAATAACATTGAGCCCTTTTTCCCTTTCTGGAGCGGTCCTTGAGTGGGACCAGTGGAGGTTGCCAGCAGGGGGCGGAGTGGCAGTGGTGGCAGGTGGAGCAGTGGAGAGAAGCAAGCAACGAGGAAGAGGGAGTTACCTGGAGGCAAGGGGAGCAGGAAGCTCTCTTCGGCATTGGACTTGGCCGTGAACAGTCGCAGCCACGACGGGCGTGTGCTTTGGAATAGCCCCGTTGAAGAAGTTAATGAAGGAGAGCCCCATCGAAGCGAGCGGCGGGTGATGAGAAATACTTGCTAGTGACTGGTTATTCTAGAAGTATCAGCGATAGTGTGTCAGTAAGAGAAACCGAACCAAAGGACTAACGTCTAACGTTATCGGGTTATAGTAGTTACTGTGTGCGGTATAGTAGTATGCTGCTAACGGCTCCGTCTGACTTGAGTAGACTACCGGGCGCGCGGCTCTGAAGAGACCGGTGGTATAGCCAGCCACGTTGCGTTAGCAGTGTAACCGATATAGCAGGAGGGTGCGTCGAGACCCAAAGCTTAGCTGTGTTTAGGGTAGTCACAGTATTAGCTCGCGCGACAGAAGCAAGCCAGCAACAGCAGTGGTGGACGTTTCCCAGACGGTACAGAGGACGCCTCTTCCCACCAGCAGAGGACGCCATACAGCACACTCCTCCAGCTAACCACTGCCTGCTGTTTGCCCAGCCTGCTGGCTGTGCTCGCGGGATCGCCGACGCTATCTTGTCACCCGGACGAGCGGTGACAAGAGTGGGTCCGCCATCTTGGCTAAGTACTAACAGTACCACGTGTATCAACAGCAACGTCCATTGAAGTGAACGCTAACAACCAGTGTCTAAGGGGTACCCCGAACAATTTAAGTCGGCTTAGGTTAGGTTTTCTTTTGGTAACGTGGGCCCACATTTACTTGGTTTTATTTTGTTATTTGTTTATTGGATTATTTGGTTCTTGAATTCACAATGAGTCTACATTTTATGCCTGGGTTCCCCTAGTACAAGCGGGGTGTTTTAATGTATTGAGCACTCGGTGCCTATGGTGGGAAGAGCTTCCCCTACATTATGATAACAAGAGCACCCGGTGCCATGTATTAAGGAATAACATTGTAATGGATAACATGCCCAGGCTTCAGTAAAAGTAGACTTGATCGGGATCATCGTGTGTGTCTGTTTCTTCCGTTTTCCATTTGCTATTCTAACCCCCGGGGTAAATATTGTGACTGCATAATTATTTAACCCTTACACCCCATTCACAGAATAGCATTTGAAGGGTCTATACAGGTGGTCAAGGAAGGGTACTGCTTACAGGGAAGCCCAATAATACTATTGAACTGACAGTCACTGGGTGTGGGAGGGCTGTCGGAGGTACTGGGGGAAGTGAGGGTGTGTGGGGAGCTACTGCTGACCGCCTTGGAAGGCGAGGGAGACCGGAGTACCAGTCCCCAGGTTAGTAAATCCTGGGCCCCATCCACTCCAGCTGCAACCCCTCCAGAACGACGTTCCGGGCCAAAGACGGGGGTACATATAGGTCCAATACTATAGTATCCTACTACCCAGTGTCTGTGTACTACTACTCCCACAAGCAGGGATAATCCACCCTTCTACACATGGAATATTGTTGAGGCACACTAGTTACAACTATATTTCAAACAGGCACTCCATGTCAAAAAGGTTGCTGACCCCTGGTCTACATCAATAGCATTAACCATACATTGTCGAGGTTGACAGAATAAAGTCTATATCAACTTATTTCCATCAAGGACCTTGGTGTAGGCTAATAACAGAACAGATTGACAGGTGGCGACAAAGCACGTGACTGGGCATTTATTTAAAAAACATACATGCAGAACATGAAAGAACAGACAATCATCAACAAACACAACAACCGCATTGGCCATGGGAGTCTTATGCATGGCTATACTCCTATGTCATTCTTTAACTGTATGTGAAATGCCACATACCTGTTCTGTATGTGCATACATTGAATAACTAATAGCATATGTAGCCTATAGGTCTACACACATACAATGACAATATTGGGTTCTTGTCTCTATAGTAACGTGATTCCATCAACACAACATAAATGTTCAAAACACTACCTCATTATTGCGCGATCTTGCAGTGACAGGTAGCCATTCAATATCGAGCTCTTGTGGAGTTCCATAAGAACTACAATATTATAAAATCCTGTCAGGAATCTAAGCACTTTAAACTTACCGCACTTTAGCGCACATAAAGTCATAGGCGGAAACAGCTGTTTAACGCGGAGTTGGGCGTGCAGAACTGGCGTAGGGAACTTAGGGGCAGAACTAGCGTACGTCAGTGGCCAATCAGATCGCAGAACGCGGAACTGGAAATGGGTTGGTAAAAGTATAGACGCTAGCGGATCACACACACACAAATGGAGCCGTGCTGCTGCTTGTGATTGGTGGAGGCGGGACCAAGCGATACAACTGATTGACAGCGGAGGCGGCGAATGGAATGGCAGATGGCACTCAGATGCAGAATAACAGCCAGGCAGTGAGCCAGGTAGTGAGGGACTCGGGAGAGATACAGTAGAGCGAAAGTCAATTAACGTTGATGTCAAGATGGACAGTGGAAGAAAGAGAAAGGGTGGAGGAGAGAGATAAAACAAAGAAAAAGAAAGGCCCTTACAGGAGATGCTGCTAAATCCGGCAACATTTATCAAATGTATTCTTGCACCAAGGTCAAGGAACCAGCTGTGACAAAATGGCATCCAAGGTATTAAAAAAAAGTCAACCAACGAACTAGATTCTTGTACCGGATCTCCTCTCTGGTAAACAAGAATACCCTGAAGACTCTGGCAGGAGCACTCATTCAAGGGTACTACGACTATGCTTGCACCTCATGGTACCAAAGCACCTCAAAGGCGCTAAAAACAAGATTACAAACATCACAAAACAAACTGGTCAGACTACTACTTGACCTTACTCCTAGAACCCACCTCACCCCTGCCCACTTTGACTACCTAGGATGGCTTAGAGTAGACAACAGAGTACAGCAACTTGCAATGGGCCTGGTCTACAAGATACACTATACAACTAAGGTACCCATGTACATGTGAAAATACTTCCCAAAGGTCAGTGAATACCACGACCACAACACCAGAGGAAGCTCAACAAATCATGTTAAACCCAGAATCGGCTCAAACAAGGGACTAAACACGTTTCGCAATTATGCCACATCAATGTGGAACGCCATACCCAAAGCTGTAAAGGAATGTGAATCCCTACCCACATTCAAACCCGCTCTAAAAGAGCACCTACGGGAGGATGCTATTCGAAACTGGCCACCGTAAATGTCCAAACCCCCCCACCCCCTCCTAATAGACAGTCTCCTCCCCTCCATATGTATATGCACATTAACCTGGCTACTACGGTCGAATAAGTGACTGCGTATTCTAGCCCCTTGGCTTGCATCACAGTCACGAAAGGGGCTAGGAACCAGCAGGTTAGTCAGTGATAGAAATAAACATGTGGATGTTAGATAGCTAACATTACCATGCAATGCAGGGTTTCCCATTAATTACCTAGACTGTGGCGGCCCGCCACAGTTGTATAATGAACCCACAAAAAAAAGTTATTATAAAAAATAAAATAAAGTTATTTTTATTTTATTTTTTTTACAATTTTTTTTAAATATAAAGTTTGCCAATAGGGATGTATCAGTAGTATTGGCAGTGGTAGTAGTCGTAATAGTAATCCACTATATTTTTTTATTTTCTAAAAAATAAACCAGTTCAACACAGGTAACCACTTTTGCTTCATTTCTTTGATGGCTCAAATGTATGCTCTAGTCCCGTGGTTCCCAAACCTCTCCTCGAGGCACCCCAGCCGTTCCATGTATTTGTTAAATTCCACCACCAGCACACCTGATTCAACTGATAAAGGGCTAATTAAGTTGAATCAGGTGTGCTGGTGGTGGAATTTAACAAATACATTGAATGGCTGGGGTGCTTCGAGGAGAGGATTGGGAAGCACTAGTCTAGTCGATTTTGTGTTTTGAGCACAAAGTTCATCATAGATCTAGCCTCTTTATTTTGCTCTCAAAGTGCACCAGATTGATGCATTTAACTTTAAAATGTACAAAAAAACTAAATATATATTTTTGAAGGTGGAGAGAGTAACATTGCTAGTGCCACAACAGTTTTATTTGAGGTTCATAATAGTACATTGTACTAAGCAATTGTTGGCTCATTAGTTTGTGATTCACATGCACTAAAATTCACCAGAATGCAGGAAATTAAGTCTTTGTAACAAACATGTTCCTGGTGGGGGACCCCCAGACCCCCCGCTTAAAAAGTGGCCTGACTGGGGCTATATTTCGCGCTATATCTCCCGGTATGAATTATTTCCCCAGTCCGGCCCTCCTCTGTAGCCAGACCCTCAACAACACGGGAGCATGTCTATGTTCCCCGGGTCCTATGTTCCCCGGGTTCTATGTTCCCCGCTTTGATTGATTGATTGATTGAAAATTTTAGACCACCAGCCCTGATTCCAAACTCTAACCTTAACCAGTTCGAAAGAGGGCCTAAGCTTAACCGTTCGAAACAAGGCGGACATTAATAATTAATAAAATAATAAACATTTATAAAATTTT
Source organism: Notolepis coatsorum (assembly GCF_963971535.1). Lineage (NCBI taxonomy): Eukaryota > Metazoa > Chordata > Actinopteri > Aulopiformes > Paralepididae > Notolepis > Notolepis coatsorum. The sequence continues at coordinate 20,859,119 of NC_140174.1, read as the reverse complement.
CAATCTATTAATCAATCAAAGCGGGGAACATAGAACCCGGGGAACATAGGACCCGGGGAACATAGGGATGATCCCAACAACACAACAAACAACAAGCGTCCTCTCTGCTCGTTAGAGGTGGCTCCTCTGTAGCCAGACCCTCAACAACACAACAACCAACAAGCGTCCTCTCTGCTCAATAGCGGTGGCTCCTCTGTAGCCAGACCCTCAACAACACAACAACAAGTGTCCTCTCTGCTCATTTAAGGCAACACTTAAACTGCTAGCGGGCGCATTAGTACAAAGTCACTTTGACTATGCTACCACCTCCTGGTTTAGTGGCACTCCACAGGTCCTGAAAAACAAACTTCAGACAGCTCAAAACAAATTAATGAGAGTAGTCCTTAAAGGGGAACTCCAACATTTTGGGAAATTAGCTTATTTAACATCTTCCCTGGAGTTAGACAAGAAGATACATACCTTTTTTGTCTCTGTGCGTGCATTTTAGCTTTGGGAATAGACGCTCCGTTAGCATAGCTTAGCTTCATCACTGGAAGTGAGTAGGGGCCGGAGCCTTACAGTGCCTTACAGTGTATTGCAAGGTCTGACATTGACCAAACTTGATATGCATGACCTTGGTGGGCTCTAGGTCAACTCCTGAAAAGGGGGTCAATGTCAGACCTTGCAATCAAAAGTTAGGGGGCACACTGAAATTATGGCAAGGGTTATTAGCCCCCTAACTTTTGATTGCAAAGTCTGACATTGACCCCCTTTTCAGGAGTTGACCTAGAGCCCACCAAGGTCATGCATATCAAGTTTGGTCAATGTCAGACCTTGCAATACACTGTAAGGCACTGTAAGGCTCCGGCCCCTACTCACTTCCAGTGATGAAGCTAAGCTATGCTAACGGAGCGTCTATTCCCAAAGCTAAAATGCACACACAGAGACAAAAAAGGTATGTATCTTCTTGTCTAACTCCAGGGAAGATGTTAAATAAGCTAATTTCCAAAAAAAAATTGAGTTTTCCTTTAAGCTACCTCCACGCACTCACCTAGGGCCAACTTTCTATGTTTTATTATGATGCTCTATGTTTTATTATGATGCTCTGTTTTATTATATTTTATTATGATGCTCTATGTTTTATGATGTCTGTCCATGTCCAAAATCAGGGACCATGATGGAAATAAGTGCTTGCACTTTCTCATGTTTTTATCCCTTGGATGCTGTCTTTTACTCCACAATAAAAATCAATTAATCAATCAATTAGCGGTGGCTCCTCTGTAGCCAGACCCTCAACAACACAACAAACAACAAGCGTCCTCTCTGCTCGTTAACTGTGGCTCCTCTGTAGCCAGACCCTCAACAACACAACAAACAACAAGCGTCCTCTCTGCTCGTTAACTGTGGCTCCTCTGTAGCCAGACCCTCAACAACACAACAAACAACAAGCGTCCTCTCTGCTCATTAGCGGTGGCTCCTCTGTAGCCAGACCCTCAACAACACAACAACCAACAAGCGTCCTCTCTGCTCATTAGCGGTGGCTCCTCTGTAGCCAGACCCTCAACAACACAACAAACAACAAGTGGCCCGGGAGCTGAGTTTTCACCACTCACAGCTAGAGGAGTTTTCAAGGGGTAATGTTGAATTCACTGTCCATGGTGCTGAACTTCACCTGCTGGTCAAATCCTCCCTGCTGACAGAGGTGTAGTTCTTCACGACCGGCTGAACTTCTCTGCTCACATCGCCTCAACAACTAGAACCTGTAGATTCGTCCTGAGTAACATCAGAAGGATCCACCCCTTCCTGACAAAAGAAGCCACCCAGCTCCTCCTGCAATAAACAGTCATGTCAAGCTAACGTACCAACTGAACACACCACTGTGGGGGTTATATACCATTCCCTTGTAACAGTAGCCAGACACGTGCGTTCATTGAGTCTTCCTGCCAGTCCTACCGAAAGGACAAGTTAGACAGACACGCATCATCTGACAACCATAGAGCTGCCACGAAACGTCACGTGGAGTTAGTGAAAGGCATGTCATGTCTGTTTTAATTTCAATCAGAACTGTATTGGGAAGTCTGTGTACTAGCTATCGATGCATGTTTTATTTACATTTTCATAGTCAAATTAAGCATTACATCACGCGCAGGAGTGGGTTGTGAGAATTAGACCATGCCTAGGGGTGGTCGTTAGACCCCCCCTAGGCATGGTCTAATTCTCACAACCCACGACTGCACGTGGTGTAATGGCTTTTATACAACTGCCGCATTCATCCAACCTTATTGCTATACAATAAACACACATTAATTGAAGATTTATTGAAAAAACCATCCGCCAGAAAAAGTAGTTCCCAAAAATAAAAAGAGAAGTTGCCTCCATGTGGAAGCAGCTCGGAAGTGCATCCAACTGTTCTCAGTAAGACATCCAACAAACTAAGACATCCAACTGTCTCTCAACTAAGACATCCAACAAACTAAGACATCCAACTGTCTTTCAACTAGGCATCCAACAAACTAAGACATCCAACTGTCTTTCAACTAGACATCCAACAAACTAACACATCCAACTTTTCTTTTCTTTTTTAACCTACTTTCTATAGAACTTCATTCTTAGATGCTTCTATAGAAAGTAGGTAAAACAACAACAAAAACGTTTTCTTTGCCCTATAGGGGGGAAAAAAGTTTTCTTTGCCCTATATAGCGGGGGGGGGGGGGGGGGGTTATTTTCCCTATAAGAGGTTTTTTTTCTTTCTATTTTTTAACGTACTTCCTATAGAAGCAGCTGGGAAGTGCGCTGTTTTAAGTGAGCGTGGATTATTGAATTGATTGATTGCTCATTTTATTATGTCCGCCTTGTTTCCAACTGGTTAACTTTAGGCACTCTTTCGAAGTTGGTTAAGGTTAGAGTTTGGAATCAGGGCTGGTGGTCTATCGCCCTGCTCTAAAGACAAACTCTAACCTTAACCAACTTCGAAAGAGAGCAACTTCGAAAGCGTGCCTAAACTTAACCAGTTGGAAACAAGGCGGACAGTAATAAAATTAGCAATCAATCAATAGTCCACGCTCACTTAAAACAGTGCACCTCCCAGCTGCTTCTATAGAAAGTAGGTAAAAAATAGTTTTTTAAAGAATTTGCAATTAATCAATCAATCAATTCGCGCGATTTTTATTTTGTTCCACAATGACTCATGACCAATCAATTACATCATCCAACATTGTTTAAGAAACTAAGACATTCGCCGTGACAGAATCGTTTTTCATTTAGTCTTTATGACCCTATCACCATATCCTTTCGTAATGTTTACTGTCCGACGTGTCCGCCATCTTGCTTTCATTCCTAAAACTACGAACGGCGGAGTGATAGGAATGCGGTTGTGGGCGGGTCCCGGGACCAAGAGCGTGGGATTATTACAAATACCCACGTGTAAATTGACTGTTTCAGCCAATCAGAATCGAGAAATTTGCATGCTGTTGTATAATGTTAAATAAAACCCCTGCCAATACATTAACACTTTGATTGCCTAAGGCTAAATTCATGATATACCATCCGTTGCCATCTCTATTTGTCTATGGAGAAGTTCCCCTTCTTTACAGGGCTATAACTTTTTAAATTCTATTGCTAGATTGCCATTATTAGGGCCCATTCAAGGTCCTATATGTATTGTTCATTGTGTAGCAACGTTAAACTTTTTCATTCACATATTCATAGTAAAATATGGTCTAAAGTATAAGTATGTTTTCATCTCTTTCTGCAGCTTTCTCCAGAACGTGATTTATAGCCCCAAATGCATTATATTGATGATGAAATACAGTTTGGTAGGAATCTGTGCGAGATCAAAAATTTCAATTGGACGTACTTCTAGAAGTTTCTACGTATCATCTGATGATGACTGGATGGGCGGGGGATCGTTTATAATTCCGTGGGCAGCGTTATATCATTCATCTAGTGTGGGTGATATGATCATCAGAGCAGTTTATATCGAACACGTTCAAAAATAACGCTGAATCTTACCGTATCTTCCTCGCGCCGTTGGACGATGAGCGTGGAACTGAAATATTCCTATTATGGGATGTAGAAATACGCAATCTATTTCCAGGTTGTATAATAGTATATACGTCCAAATCATGTTGTTTATCGAGTTATTGGCAACGGATCGCTATGTATTGTGTCGAGATCGAGTCCTGGGACCTATAGAGAGTGCCCGGAAGTAATATGGACGTTCAGCACTTCATCCACATGACTTCCTGTTGGCGCTTCTGCCGATCGGCCACCAGATGGCGCTCTTGAACCGCTAGAGGGTTGAGAGGAGGCCAGCACTGTGTCTCAGGGCTGCGGATGAAAAATATGATTTCGATCACAGATTTTTGAAATATTGATATTAAAGACGAGTTACGGCGTCCTCGGCAACTTGAGCATGGCGGGGAAGGACGCCTAAACACGTTTTCGGCACTTAAAGTGTTAACTAGCAGTAAAAAATAAATACAAATAAATAAATCCAATACCTTGACTTCTAGATTTAAAAAACATGCTCATTTATGTTAAAATGAATGTGTTATGGGTCTTATCTTAATCTGCTACTTGCAGGTGAAGACAGACCTTCGCAATAGGCTGCAGGGGGAGCATCTTGCAGCCTGCATGAGCGTTTCCATCAATGGTCCTCCAGTTGGGGACTTCCGCTACCAGGGGGCCCTTGAAATGTTTTTCAGGAAACCGAGAAAAATCAAGTGCAATAACCACAACTGTGCAATGTGCCATTGACTTTGTAAGGGTTGTAAATAGTTATTGTGTTGTATGTGCCTCCCTGTATTGTAAATAGTTTAGGATTTATGTGTGTTGTTGTTACCAGTGTTTCCCCTAGGATCTTTTTCAGGGGGGGTGGTAGGCTCCCTGAAACTAGTAGTGTTGTCGCAGGGCGTGTGTGTCACGGATACGTGGTGTCAAGTGTCGTCATAGTAAGGCGGTTGTTAGTATCGGTGCATTTCTACACTGAGCTGAAATTAAACGATTGTTCATAAATTTGGTAAATAAATATTAACAATATTTAACAATATTTATTTACAACACATACATTTACTTATTTACAATGAAATGAATGAAAACTTTATTTAACAGATTCCAGAATGGGTACAATACAGTACGGCTCAATACACACAATTGTTAACTCATTCCCCGCCAACGAGTTTACTCGTTATTGGGAGCCGACGCTTGAACGCCAACGAGTATACTCGTTATTTGATTGTTTTTCCTTTTTTTCCGATATTTTTATTAATTATTCATCCAGGGACCTTGGTGTTACCATAGGGAATGAGTCTGAGATCGCCAAAGTGCAATACCGGCTGCATCCAGCTAGACGGCGGCGGTATCGAGCACCCTTTGGAACCTTGTATCTTGGCCTGTGCATACGCATACTTAAGTCCTGTGCTAACCAGCTAGCCCCTGTGTTCACCGCCATATTTAATCGATCCCTGGCGGAGTCAGTGGTCCCCGCCTGCTTCAAGATGTCTACCATCATCCCTGTACCAAAGAAAACCTCCCCAACATGTCTCAATGACTACAGACCGGTGGCACTCACCTCTGTGGCCATGAAATGTTTCGAGAGGCTGGTCAAGGATCACTTGTGCCTCCCTCCCCAGTGATATGGACCCTATGCAATTTGCATACAGGCCAAACAGGTCCACTGATGATGCGGTCTCCCAAGTACTGCACAGCACCCTCTCTCACCTTGACCGCCAGAAGGGGGGCTATGTGAGACTGTTGTTCATTGACTACAGCTCAGCGTTCAACACCATAGTCCCCACAAGACTGGTGGACAAGCTGATCGAGCTGGGTCTGAGCTCCGCTCTGAGTGCCTGGATACTGGACTTTCTGAGCGAAAGGCCCCAGGCGGTCAGGGTGGGGGGTCAGACCTCCAACACCATCACCCTGAGCATCGGGTCCCCCCAGGGCTGTGTTCTGAGCCCCCTGCTGTACTCACTATACACACACGACTGTGTGGCCAAGTCCAGCTCCAACTCCATAGTGAAGTTTGCGGACGACACAGTGGTGGTGGGGCTGATCTCGGACAACGACGAGAAGGCCTACCGGGAGGAGGTTGAGGTACTGGAATGCTGGTGCCAGGACAACAGCCTGCTCCTGAACATTGGTAAAACCAAGGAGCTGATCGTGGATTATAGGAGAGGACAGCAGGAGACACACACACCACTGAGGATACATGGGGCTACCGTGGACAGGGTGAGCAGCTTTAAGTACCTGGGGGTCCACATCTCAGAGGATCTGACATGGACAACACACATAGACTCAGTCATAAAAAAGGCGAAGCAGCGCCTCTACCACCTGAGAGAGTTAAGGAAGTTCAGAGTATCTGGGAAGATACTCCAGTCCTTCTACTCCGGAGCTGTAGAGAGCATCTTGACTGGAAACATCACTGCCTGGTATGGAAACAGCACGGCACAGGACAAAAAGGCCCTACAGAGAGTGGTGCGCTCAGCCGAGCGTACCACAGGTATTGCACTACCTCCCCTGCAGGTTCTATACAACAAGAGGTGCAAATCCAGAGCCTGCAGAATAATGAAAGACCCTCACCACTCCAACAACAGCATGTTCATGCTGCTGAGGTCAGGCAGACGCCTGCGAACACCAGCTACTAGGACAGAGACTTCGGCTCAGCTTCTTCCCCCAGGCCATCAGAGCCTTGAACACTGAACTCTCCACACACAAGCACACATGAGCACACACACTGTATACGCTCACACACTAGCAGCCACTTTAACATGAGCAAGCACACACTCATGCTGCACACGCCCACACTTATGGCCACTAAGGAAAGGTCACTTTAAGAATAGTATAGTATAACTTGAGATTGTATAATATAGCATGTACAGAAAGACCCAGTGCCTCATCCGTAGCTAACAGTGTATTGCACTACCACAGGACCTAGCATGTCCTACCATACTCTGTAAATAACTTATGTACATATACCGATATGCCCTACTCTGTTTACTTGTTTATTGCACAATGTCGTTCTATTGGATTCTATTATATGTTATTACTATTGTATTATGCACATCGTTGCGGGCAAGACCACCCGCATTTCATTGTATACTCGTATGCCGTGACAAATAAAACTCTTGACTTGACTTGTGCAACGGTCAAATGTCACAGGCTCACTTTTCTTTGCCTGACGAATGGAGCGGTTATAACAATCGGATTGAGAAGCGTCAAATGCTCCCGATGCATGATGTGTGGTGGATTATGTTGGCAACACGATCAACACCAATACTGGGACTCGCGATCAGATAATTGGAATATACTTTTTGGGGTACATCCTAGTGAAGGTAAGGGCTATATGATATCAATCCTGCATTGATCCAACCATGTCTTCACCTCAATCACAACGTATGTGTGTAACGTTACTCCACAACATATGCCGTTGGTGACGATCAAAGCATAAAAAAACGACATTCATGATGAAACATAATACCTATGATATAGATTTTATTTGGGAATAGTAGCGTGTACAGGCAAGAAACGGCAACGTTTATAGTAGAATTGACGTATAAGGCTATTACTCAGCCTTTCGGGAATTACCCCAGACCACGCTATAACTATACTTATATTCACCACGGTATAACATGGGAAAAAATGTACTCTTTTTCACATATTGAATGATAGATAGGTGATGTCAAATGGGCCATAGTATTGTATCCATAGCTATAATATAGAATATAGTTATAGCTCTACAAACAAGGTGACACACTCCTATCTTTTAAAGCGTGGCAGTGCTACCATGTGGCCCGTCTAATCCACAGCGGTTAATGAGTTAAGGGGATGCAGACCAGAGAAAGACGTTTGTCTTGTTTACATCAGGGTCCCCCATTTTCAATTCATAGTGACATTTATGACATACACAACATATATGACATCATGACATTTATGGCATAGGGACATACATGACATACAGGTATATTGTACCATTACATTTGTGACATATATGATATGCAAATATACAGTACTGTTACCCATAGATCCTGACAGAGAGTATATACATATGATGGGGATGAGACTGTACATTAGGAGGGGGTGGGTGCGTGGGAGAGAAATATACACACGGTGGGGAGAGAATATATACATACAGTGGGGAGGAGACTGTACATTAGGAGGGGGTGGGTGGGTGGGAGAGAAATATACATACGGTGGGGAGAGAATATATACATACGGTGGGGAGGGGACTGTCTATTAGGTGGGGGTGCGGGGGTTTGGACATTTACGGTGGCCAGTTTTGAATTGCAACCTCCCGTAGGTGCTCTTTAAGAGCGGTTTTGAATGTGGGTAGGGATTCACACGCTTCCTCTGGTGTTGTGGTCGTGGTATTCACTGACCTTTGGGAAGTATTTTGACATGTACATGGGTACCTTAGTCGTATAGTGTATCTTGTAGACCAGGCCCATTGCAAGTTGCTGTACTCTGTCATCTACTCTAAGCCATCCTAGGTAGTCAAAGTGGGCAGGGGTGAGGTGGGTTCTAGGAGTCAGGTCAAGCAGTAGTCTGACCAGTTTGTTTTGAGATGTTTGTAATTTTGTTTTTAGCGCCTTTGAGGTGCTTTGGTACCATGAGGTGCAAGCATAGTCGTAGTACCCTTGAATGAGTGCTCCTGCCAGAGTATTCTTGTTTACCAGAGAGGAGATCCGGTACAAGAATCTAGTTCGTTAGTTGACTTTTTTTATTACCTTGGATGCCATTTTGTCACAGGAAAGATTTGCCTCTAGGATGGAACCTAGGTATGTAATTTCATCTCTCCTTGTGACAATATTATCACCCACTGTAACTGAGAAGCCGTCGGTCTTGCTGAGTTTGTTATTTGATCTGAAGAGAATGGACTCTGTTTTACCCAGGTGTAATGATAGTTTGTTATCAGCAAGCCATGTGCAGATTCTGCCGAGTTCTGAGCTGAGGGTTTTTTCAACCTGTAACTTGTTCTTGTCAGAGACCAGCAGAGCTGAGTCGTCCGCGAACAAGAACAAGTTGCAGTCACAAGCTGACGACATGCCATTTGCATAAAATAGGAACAGTAGCAGTCCTAGTATGCTTCCTTGTGGAACACCACAGCTCGTCTCTCTTTTGCTCAAAATTCAAATGAATGGGCTTCATGGCTGGCTGAATTTTTTGCGTTGTCTGATTCTGAATGTATAACTTGCAGTGACTTTCTTTTCCAGCGTGTACTGTGTTTTCATTTCCTTTCTCTCGCATGAAACCAGCCGCGTGACCACAGGAAACTCTACTGTAATTGGAACGTTTATGCAGCTTGTGGAATGTGGGACTTGTAGTTTTTGAACGATTAGCAGCAGAGCGAAAAAAGCACTACTGAGTTTGTAATCTTCACTCTGCGAGTAAATGATTTTTCCGGTTCGCACACACATATGTTTAGGGGCAAATGCGAGTGAAATGCTCGCACTGTAGAGTATATATATAATTAGTAAACTGTCTGGGGCTTTTTTTGCCCCCCCTTAACTGATTTTCGAGGGCATTTAGTAAATTTTTTAGGGCACTTTGCCCCAAGCCCCCGTTAATTTCGAACCCTGCACTGAACAACTAAATGGTTTTCTCTCCTGTATATGTGGTTCTTCAGACTTCTTTTCTCACTGAACCCTTTTCCACAAACTGAACAACAAAAATTTGGTTTCTCTCCTGTATGAGTTCTCATGTGGCGAAAAAATTGTCCTCTCCATGAGAACCCTTTTCCACAAACAGAACAACAAAAATTTGGTTTCTCTTCTGTATGAGTCATCACGTGTCTCGCCAGATGGGTTTTCTCATTGAAGCCTTTTCCACAAACAGAACAACTAAAGGGTTTCTCTTCATTGTGTTTCTTCAGAAGACACATGCATTTAAATCCTTTTCCACAATCACTGCAAATAAATAAATAAATACATTTTCCACACACTTTACAACAGGGTGTGGTCAGGATGTGATTGGATGATTTGAGTTCCTGGGATGATTCCAAAGATGTATTTACGGTCCAATCATCACTGTCATCAGTCTCAGAACAGTCTGAGAGGAGCTGGCCATCTCTAGTTGGTTCTAAATCACCAGCTGGATCTAAGTTATTGGCTGGTTCTGATAGTCCACAGTCCTCCCCACCAGGTTCTGTTTTCATCTGTCCAGTTGAGGTGCTGGGTAAAGAGTAAGCTTCTCTGTTTTTCTCCCTCTGGGTTTGAAGAGGCTGGAAGGACAGAGCGTTCTCTTGACCATCTTCACATTTCACTGGGTCTACGGTGATCTTGGAGAGATCAACTTCTTCCAGCCCTTGATGTAGTTCCTCTTTAATCTGTAGGAGCTCTGGGTCCTGGGTTTGGCTGAGCAGTGAGGACAGAGTATTCTCTCCGTCATGTTCATATTTGACAGGGTGTAAGGTCATCTTGGAGCCATCAGCCTCCTCTAGATCTTGAAATAGTTCCTCCTGTTCCTCTTTAATCTGTAGGGACTCTGGGTCCTGGGTTTGGTTAAACCATGAGGACTGAGGTTTCTCTTCATCATGTTCACTCTTCACAGGGACAGGATTGTATGTCAACTTTATGATATCAGCCTCCTCCAGACCTTGAAGCTGCTCTCCCTCCTGACTGCTCCAGAGTTCCCCCTGTTCCTCCTTCATCTGTAGGGGCTCTGGCTCCTCCTGGCTCAGACTGGGGCTCCTCTCCTGCTGCTCAGGGGGAACCTCCTCTTTACACACAGGGAGCTGTGGGGGGTCTGCAGGGAGGAATAATATGAATATGAATAACAAACATAAAGATGCAGTAGATCACTTTTCACTATTAAGTGAAACTCTGCAACTGAGAGTAAAAAGTGCTTTCAATCAATTACTGCTTGGCTACGAAATTTGCCTATTTAACCCCTTAAGCCCTAGCAGTCCGGTACCGGTACGAGATTGATATCACGCCATATATAATAATAATAATAATAACTTTATTCGTATAGCACTTATATCCATCAATACAAAACGTAACCCTCTGAGGTCGCAGCTATTTTGTGATTGTGACCCAGCACAGGTCCTTTAACCCTAACCTTTAACCCTAACCCTAAGGGCAGTACAGTGCGACATATATATCGCACGTGCTACAGCAACAGCGGTCTGTGCGATGGATGGATTTACTTCAATAGCACTGGTGCGATAGGGATTCGGTTCATATAGATACTCTTATTTTGAAAATCCTGTAGCGGGTCTCATTTCTGCCCACGCGCAGCTCCAGCTAGGCTCCGAAAGCTAGCAACGTTCAGGTGCATATGATACTCTTATTTTGAAAAAACTCTTGTGACAACTCGACGAGTCATATCCGCCCTATCCGTGCTTCTGCAAGGAGCAGCGCGTTGGTCGGTTGGTGCGCACTGCTGCGTTAACACAGCAGTGCGCCTACACGTCCCGAAATAAGTCCGTGGTGTTTTTTTTTTCTCGCAACGGGTCAAATGCATCTACATGCTTTGCACCGTCGCCATTCCTTTATGCGCACATCGCCCGAAATTAACGTTTATGTACCATTACAATCACTACAACGTTAGCAAGCTAACAAGCTAATCCTGATCAGAGGCAGAGGTGCAGAGCCAGCAGACACAGTGTGGACTGGGGAAAGGGAAATGGGGGGCACTCTCTCCCCTTCCCTGTGTGTGTGCGTGCGTTTGGAAAGACGATGAAGTCACTAGTCAGGACTCAGGACAGGAGTATATTATAGTAAACTGAGGATGGACAGATAATGTTGATATTCAAATATAAACAAGTTTCGAGAGGAGTGGAAGTTTGAAGACAGACTAGACTACAATATGATGCGGGGGTGGTGAGTTGAAACAGTGTGTGTGAATGAATGAATGAAAACTTTATTTAACAGATTGCAGAATGCACACAATTGTTAAGGGGATGCAGACCAGAGAAAGACGTTTGTCTTGTTTACATCAGGGTCCCCCATTGTGTGTGTGTGTGTCCCAACCGACCCCACTTCTATGTTTCAATAAATTATTTGCATTTAAAACTATTAACGCTGACTCATTCCTTCAGTCCACTCAAAATTATGCTAATATTCCTTATGTTGTTTATGATATTAATTGAAAATAGCATATGAGAGTATCATAGTAATAATAACACATGGCGATATACTAAATGACAGCCAAACATGGCACTGCAACTAAATAACACAAATACAATAGGCACATTTGTGACTTGTACTTGTGCTACAAGATTTTGGCCTGTGCTACAAAACTATCAACCTCTGTAGCACCAGTGCTATGTGCAAAAAAAGTTAACGTACAGCCCTAACCAGCACAGGTCCTTTAGAGGGATCTTCAATTTTTCTTTTTTACATGATATGGTGGTACAGGTTCATACCTTCAAAATAAGCCATCACTTGTACAAACCAGGAGGATACTTTTCAATCTATGCCTTATGAATCATGCTGATAACACACCATTTATTCCAGAGCTACAGGCCCTCAAAGAAACCGGAGCCATTTATCTTGCTATGCATAATGCTACTTTACCCATAAAGCAATGTAACCCCCCCTCCCCCCACCCTCTAGTCTGAGAGCAGCCCTGCCTTTGTTAGTCTAATGACTTGTGACCCCGCTTCTATCCCCAGGCCATTAGGATGCTCAATGACTATGCAACACTAAGGCTGCGGTTACATTAGGGCCAGAACGATTAGTTTCATTTCGCTTTTCAGAATGCTGCGTATTGGCAGGCAAGTTGGAGTTAAGTTAGACGTCGTTTTGTCTCGTGACCACTGAGTGATGTATATACATGTAGTACAATGCCAAAGCAGTAGGTGGCGATGTAGTTCAAACATGAAGTGTCATAATCACAGCGAGAGCGTACTTCACCCCTCCTCCTTCTCCCCTCACATTCACCACGCACTCCTCTTCATCCTCCCTTCCATCCACCACGCACTCCTCTTCATCCTCCCTTCCATCCACCACGGAAGCCTCACGCCCTTTTATGGTCAGCATCCCTTCACCTCCCGTCACTCAACCCAGCTGCACCTCATCCCCTGATTCACACGCTGTCAGGCACCTCACTCCTCACAGCTGTATCCCATCCCCTGATGATGAGGACCCTACTTCAACCGGACGACGCTGACCAGAAGTCGTCGTGGTGTTAGTATCATTACCTAGGTACGATGCCTCAGTCCGAAGACCTGCTAGACATCCCTGTGTGATTATTCCCTGTTCTAACTTTCCTCTCTTGTGCCCAGGACCTCAGTGCCAGCGTGTCCCTGTCTGGACCCCCTGGAGCCTACCAAGGAGTTCCTGCTCCCTCTCTCAACACGGACCTGTGTCTTCCGTCTGCAGTAGCACTGGAGTGCACCTGCTCCCTTTATCCCCAATTCATATCTGTTGTACATTTCTGGATGTAATTCTTGCCTACTTGGGAATACCATTAAACGCTCCATTCTCCTCTCCTGTGTTCAGCGATTGGGCTCTGCTTAAAACCCATTCTCACATGAAGGCCATTTTCAACCAATCAGAAAGGTTGTCTTTAAATACCTCGCATGAGCCATTTAGCAACATAGCATTTATTTTTCAGCAAGAAACAAAGTGCAATAAACAAAAACGGATACATTCACTGTGTGTTCTGCCTCATTTGTTGATGATTTGTTGATGAAACTAAACTAACATCAACACAATTGACCACCAAGAGCGGAGTTTAGTCTCACAAAAAGATCGCCGATTTTATTAGCTTATGTGCTAACGTGATTGGGATATGCCATTATAACAGTATAGCATTGTGGCTATCGTACATTAACCTAGTAATGAATGGATGAAAACGTTATTTAACAGATTGCAGAATGGGTACAATACAATACGGCTCAATACAAACAATTGTTAAGGGGATGCAGACTGTTGTAGTTTGGACTGGGTTCCTTATAACAATAACTTAACACATGATCTTAGTTTAGCTGCAGCTACAGGCAATCTGAGGAGGACTCAGCTGATATCCTGTATAGGTCCAGCCAGGGGAGAATTTGGCGTCTGTGTTTACTACTGCGCATGGGCGTTGGGCAAGAACGGCTCCGTATCCGGCTCACGCAAATGACATGGCACTGTTGTTGACGAGTTTCCAAAACGAAAACACCCTTTCAGCGCTGCCGCTGGGAAAACGCGTTTTCCTGCCAAAACAGCGTTTCCTTTTAACTTGGATATGCAAACGTAATCATTCGAAAATACAACGTTGCTGTTTTCCCCCAGTGTAACCATGGCCTAACCCAGGGGTCAGCAACCTTTACTATCAAAAGAGCCACTTTTCCCCCCTCCCACAAAATAAAATGCTCAGGGAGCCGCACAACCTATTTACCCTTAAAATGAAGATAACACAGTGTATAACGTTTTATATATACCCAAGCATACCCCACATTTAGCATAAAATGCCTGACAATTGCATACCCAAAGTAATTTGCGATTTATTATACTTTATACTTATAGCACACAGTTTGTTGCATTAATGGAATTATAAAGCAACAAAAAGAAAATGTTTTACTTTTTATTGCTGTTTTTACCTGTTATAACAAAGGAAAACCTCAAACTCTTATGAAGAGGAGAAAAAGACTGGCTGTGTAGACCTATTTTTAAATAAAACACAGAAGAGGAGACAAAACACTGGTGTCTGTAGAACGACTTTGAAATAAAACCCTGAACTATTCAGGTATATTTGAGTCCTTCCCTTATTTGTGGAACATTTATCAAATAAAAAGTAGTCCACTTTGAAAAAAGACTACCATGTGTAGACCTACTTTGAAATAAAACACAGAAAAGGAGAAAAAAACACTGGCATCTGTAGACCTACTTTGAAATAAAACCCTGAACTATGCAGCTCTATTTGAATCCTTCCCTTATTTGTGGAAAATCTATAAAATAAAAAGAAAATGTTTCGTTGTTCGCAAATTTCGCACCACATATCAGGCATACAGTTCTATTTCATTATGGCTTCCGCTCAGCATCATTCTGCACGCACTTCACTTCGTGCACGAGCACTGAATAAAAAATTCCACAATGTACCTTTACATCCCAACATTCGTCTGGCCACACCCCTATCCGCTTACCTTCATAAGCAGGTGTGTGGTCACCTACTCGCCTCCTTCTTCACTTTCACCACAAGGAAGTGCTTTCGGTAGATCCCACACTTGACGAGGTTGTTAGTAGAAGAAAGTTGGAAAACTGGAAGTAGGTTACACATTTAGCCTAGGTCATGATCATGGCGCGACCCGAGTCAGTCGCTGTGGGTTTTTCTCAGCAACGAATGTGCAAATTTTTAGTTATTATGTTTGTTTTTACTACTTTTTTTATCGAAGCATCACTGGCGGGGACGTCATACGACCGCCAGTCACTTATTGACCTAAACTCCGGACTCAAAGAGGAGTTTAGAGACACTTTATCATGCCAAGAATGGCCAATGGAGATCAGAAGAGACAAAGACGTGGGAGACGGCCGCAAGACAAAGAAGAAACACAGGGGGAAGAGGAGCGGGATCAGATTAAGACTAAGAAGATCTGCTTACCGTCCGGCTATTCCATCTATCTTCCTGGCGAATGCACGTTCGCTAGAGAGTAAGATGGATGATTTACGAGCGCGGGTCCGATTCCAGCGAGAGATGAAGGACTGCAATATCCTGTGTTTCACGGAGACCTGGCTGAAACCAGTGACTCCCGATCACAGCATCTCTCCCTCCAACTCCTTCACCATCTTCAGAGCGGACCGTACAGAAGACTCCGGGAAAAGCATCGGCGGGGGTCTCTGCCTTATGACCAACAACGGCTGGACTAGCCCCGGGGAGGTGAAGATACTCTCCCGTTCATGCTCTCCCGACATGGAACACCTCACGATCCAATGTCGCCTGTTCCATCTTCCACGCGAGTTCACTGCAGTGATCATGACTGCAGTGTACATTCCCCCCCAGGCGAGCGTCGGCAGGGCGCTAGTGGAACTACACGACCACCTGAACACACACCAGATCAAGCACCCAGACGCGGCCATGATTGTAGCCGGGGATTTCAATCAGGCGAATCTGAAAAAAGTCATGCCGTCTTTCTTTCAGCACATCGCCTGCTCCACAAGGGGAGGAAATACACTCGACCACTGTTATACCCCGTTCAGAGCCGGATACAAGGCTGTACCGGCCCCACCATTAGCGGGAGCAACGAACACGTCGGATCATGCCGCCATCTTGTTGGTCCCCGCTTACAAACAGAGATCACGTGACGCCGTCGTGTCACGTGAGGTAAAAAAATGGGACGACCAATCAGAGGCCACGCTTCAGGACGCACTAGACGTCGCCGACTGGGGAATGTTCGAGAGGAGCACCAGTGACGTCAGCGAGTTCACAGGCGCTGTGGTGTCATTCATAACAACGCTGGCTGATAGTATTGTCCCCACAAAGAAGGCGAGGGTGTTCCCAAACCAGAAACCATGTGTGGACAGTACTATCAGAGCAGCCCTGAACTCTCGCACCACTGCTTATAACCTGGGCAGAGAGTCAGGAAACATGGAAGAGTACAAGACAACAGTCTACACTCTGCGCAAGGCTGTTAAACTTGCTAAGAGGACGTATGCCAACAAGATGGAGGCACAAATGGCACAGAATGACACAAGAGGCTTATGGCAGGGACTGAGGGCTATAACTGACTACAAAGTCAGCGCCCCCTCAATGGGGAGCGACGGCGCCTCCCTTGCAGACCAGCTCAACACCTTCTTCGCACGGTTTGGTGCAAACAGTGGCACTGCTAGCCCAACGGCTAGTGACGTCACTGGTGTGCCGGCTGTTGTGGAGGGGGGGGGGGGGGGCATCCGCGGGGGGGCGGGGACGCTCTCTCATTGACGGTACACAGTGTGAGAAGAGCATTTATGCAGGTGAACACCAGGAAGGCGGCTGGCCCAGATGGAATAACAGGACGCATACTCAAGTCCTGTGCTAACCAGCTAGCCCCTGTGTTCACCACCATATTTAATCGATCCCTGAAGGAGTCAGTGGTCCCTGCCTGCTTCAAGATGTCTACCATTATCCCGGTACCAAAGAAACCCTCCCCAGCAGGTCTCAATGACTACAGACCGGTGGCACTCACCTCTGTGGCCATGAAATGTTTCGAGAGGCTGGTCAAGGATCACATTTGTGCCTCCCTCCCCAGCGATATGGACCCTATGCAATTTGCATACAGGCCAAACAGGTCCACTGACGATGCGGTCTCCCAAGTACTGCACAGCACCCTCTCTCACCTGGACCGTCAGAAGGGGGGCTATGTGAGACTGTTGTTCATTGACTACAGCTCAGCGTTCAACACCATAGTCCCCACCAGACTGGTGGACAAGCTGATCGAGCTGGGTCTGAGCTCCGCTCTGAGCGCCTGGGTACTGGACTTTCTGAGTGAAAGACCCCAGGCGGTCAGGGTGGGGGGTCAGACCTCCAACACCATCACCCTGAGCATCGGGTCCCCCCAGGGCTGTGTTCTGAGCCCCCTGCTGTACTCACTATACACACACGACTGTGTGGCCAAGTTCAGCTCCAACTCCATAGTGAAGTTCGCAGACGACACTGTGGTGGTGGGGCTGATCTCGGACAACGACGAGAAGGCCTACCGGGAGGAGGTTGAGGTACTGGAACGCTGGTGCCAGGACAACAGCCTACTCCTGAACATTGGTAAAACCAAGGAGCTGATCGTGGATTATAGGAGAGGACAGCAGGAGACACACACACCACTGATGATTAACGGGGCTACCGTGGACAGGGTGAGCAGCTTTAAGTACCTGGGGGTCCACATTTCAGAGGATCTGACATGGTCAACACACATAGACACAGTAGTAAAGAAGGCGAAGCAGCGCCTCTACCACCTGAGACAGTTAAGGAAGTTCAGAGTATCGGGGAAGATACTCCAGTCCTTCTACTCAGGAGCTGTAGAGAGCATCTTGACCGGAAACATCACTGCCTGGTATGGAAACAGCACGGCACAGGACAAGAAGGCCCTACAGAGAGTGGTGCGCTCAGCCGAGCGTACCACGGGTATTGCACTACCTCCCCTGCAGGTTCTATACAACAAGAGGTGCAAATCCAGAGCCTGCAGAATAATGAAAGACCCCCACCACCCCAATAACAGCCTGTTCCAGCTGCTGAGGTCAGGCAGACGCCTGCGAACCCCAGCTACTAGGACAGAGAGGCTTAGGCTCAGCTTCTTCCCCCAGGCCATCAGAGCCTTGAACAATGAACATTGAGTGCCACAGAACACTGAACTATCCACACACAAGCACACATGAGCACACACACGACACGCACGCTGTGCACGCTCACACACTAGCAGCCACTTTAACACTTTAACATGAGCGGGCACACACTCATGCCGCACACACCCACTTATGGCCAAAAGGAAAGGCCACTTTAAATTAGTATAACAACAGTAACAGTGTATTGCACTACCAAAGCTACCTAGCATGTCCTATATGCTCTGTAAATAACTATGTACAGATACCGAGATGTCACACCATGTTACCTGTTACCTGTTTATTGCACAATGTTGTTTTTATTGGATTCTATTATATGTTGTACCACTGTATTGCACATCGTTGCGGGCAAGACCACCCGCATTTCATTGTATACTTGTATGCCGTGACAAATAAAACTCATGACTTGACTTGACTTGTTCCCAACAGTCACGAAATACACTCCAAATACAATGAAAATACAACTCCAAAACGTTCCTGTAAACATGTTGTGACCTGTGTATTTACCACGTGGAGAAATAACATTTCCGTTTTCTAAGCAGATATACTCGGAACTATTGTTGCCGAACCACTGCTGTCTGGGCTCAGTGATTTCACGCAACGCAGTGCTACTTTCTAACGTTGAGGCCAGTGTTTACATTTTCGTTTCATTCAAAGGATCGGAAGCGATTGAAGCTACTTGCTCTGAACATAGATTCTAACACACCAATGGAAATAATCAAGAACGCGTGTGTTTGCTCAGAGCATTTTGCACAAGATGACTTGAAGAAATAGGAGACTTCTGTTCGGAGAGAGAGGGAGGGGGAAGAACAACTCCATGGATCAAATCAGCGCTCCGATTTCGCAAAAACGGTCCGTGTGGATTCTCCTGCGTCCGTGAGAGAATCGCGAAGTGTCCTGTCACAGAAGCGTTTTGTGAAGAGGAAAACAGGGGCTCTCAAAGTCCCAGGACACTACACCCCTTTGCCGGGGAACTGTTTCCAATCGCAGTGGAAAGAGGAGGGTTCACCATAGCAACACAGGACAACAACTTTCTGCAAGATGCAGGGTTCTGCCACTGGTAAGTGAATAGCTTCGATAACTTCTATTCCATAACGTATGGACCGTAGGCACTGGTAGGCAGCTACTTTACTTTGGTCTATCCTACTTGTAGCAGCCTCTGCCTGGGTCCGCTTCTGTGGCAGTCGGGAAGGTATTCCGTATCCATTCCATATCAAGTGGATATCCGATTTATTTAGAAAAGCAATTTACATTGAAGATGGGACCAAAGCGGTCAGAAAACTGTGTGCCATTCCCCGTTCTACCCCACCCAGGTGATCACCATCACTAATTTATGCCCTCAGCTGCGCAGTGCCTGGTCCGCCTAGACAGTGCCATTCAGGCAAGCCAGGTGAACCACCCACAATACAACTGAGTTCAATACATTTTCCCCAGAATAGGCCAACACTGGCACAAAAGACCGCTGGCTGTTACGCATGGTTGACTAGATAGCATTTTTTCATAATAGTCGTCTTGTGCTAAATGCTCTGAGCAAACACACGCGTTCTTGATTATTTCCATCAATGTCACCCTGGCAAAAATAAAAAAGCTACTGTACATACAGTAGATTTCATCTGTTCTTATGCACGCCTGGTGATACTAAATCCAAATTGAACTCGGGCATTTGAAATATAAGATTTGGCACAATCCATAAATGTGCGAATTGGCTATAATAAGGTAATTTATAAGCCTGCTATTCTATATTCTATAATAATATTTCAAATTGCATTGGTCCGGATGGGAGAATTCAGTACTGTATCTACAAAACCTTCCGTTTAATCATCTTCCCTTTATTAATTTCCTTTTTTGTACACATGATCTCAAGAAGGTACTGAACGAGATCCGTGGTAGTTTTTCATGTCTGGTCATTTTTAGCATGGTGTTATTCACTGTCAAAGATGCAAAGAAAAATCATAATTCAGGGCTGTACAGTGCGAGATATATGTCGCACATGTGTGTGCCAAAGGAAAGTCATGTGTCCTCTTTACTTATCAAGTATTACCATGAGAAGGTACATCAAGGAAGAGGAATAACTGTAAATGAATTGCAAGCCAACAGAATCTGGATCACAGGGTGCAGCAGTGCGGTTGCCTCACACATCTATAACGTGTCGTAAGTACAGAAGGAACACACAAGATCCAAAAATGGCATATTTGCCAGAAGAAAGAGTGGAAATGACACCTTCGTTCACATATTGTGGCATCGATTGTTTTGGACCGTTCTATGTGAAAGATGGAAGAAAGGAGCTGAAGTACGGTCTTCTTTTCACCTGTATGTGCTCTAGACTAGAGCCATACACATAGAGATGCTTGATGATCTTACCACAGACGCTTTCATCAATGCATTGTGTGCATTCATTTTTTTTAACATGCATTCTTTCGCCGGTTAAGTTTAGGCATTGTTTCGGAGTTGGTTAAGGTTAGGGTTAAGTTTAGGCATTGTTTCGGAGTTGGTTATGGTTAGAAGGGTTAAGTTTAGGCGCTGTTTCGGAGTTGGTTAAGGTTAGAGTTTGTCTTAGAGCATGGCAATATTCTTTCGGAGTTGGTTAAGGTTATGGTTAAGTTTAGGCATTGTTTCGGAGTTGGTTAAGGTTAGGGTTAAGGTTAGGCATTGTTTCGGAGTTGGTTAAGGTTAAGTTTAGGCATTGTTTCGGAGTTGGTTAAGGTTAGGGTTAAGGTTAGGCATTGTTTCGGAGTTGGTTAAGGTTAGAGTTTGTCGCAGAGAATGGCAATAGAATGCAGCCTATTTCCGCTAAATATTCACGCGACCTGGACCATGAAAAGTTGAAAGCACATGGATATGAGTTCATAATGAATTTTCCAGCATCCAGCCACATGGGAGGTGTATGGGAAAGACAAATCAGTACGATCAGGAGCTTTTTAACTGAAATCCTTCATAAATCTGCCAGACAGCGCTTCACTTAGAACTTTCTCTACGAAGTGATGGCTATTATCAATAGCAGACCTCTGACAACAGATCACTTGAATGATCCAACAAGTGTTGAACCTCTCTCACGCCCAATCACATTCTCATGATGAAGTCAAGTATCATATCTCCCCCTCCAGGTGAATTTGTGAATCAGGATCTATACCTTCGCAAAAGATGGCACCAGGTAGTTTTTGGCAAATGAATCTTGGACAAGGTGGAAGGAGTACCTCCTGAATCTTCAGCACCGACAAAAATGGCAAAAGGACAAGAGAAACACAAAGATGAATGACATTGTCATCCTTCAAGAGGACAATTCCCCCCGAAGTCTATGGAGATTGGCAAGAGTAACAGAGGTGTATCCTGCACAGATGGAAGTCTGAAAGGTGAAGCTGTTAATCAGCGACTCGACCCTAGACAATCAAGGGAAACGTAGCGCTAAGCCAGTCTATCTGGACAGGCCTGTACTGTTCTACTACTCCAAGCAGTAGAACAGATTAGATTAGATTAGTTCCACTAATCCGCTTCAAGGCCCTCGACCTAGCATACCGTGCGGCAAAGGGAACTGCTCCCGCCTACCTCCGGTCAATGGTCTCCAACTACACACCCTCAAGACCCCTACGCTCTGCTTCTTCTGGCCGCCTCAGACCTACTCCTATCAAAGCTCCGGGAGGGTCATCAAAGAGAAGTTGCCTATTCTCAGTCCTTGCCCCACAATGGTGGAATGAACTACCCACCCCAGTTAGGACAGCCGAAACACGTCCAATCTTTCGCCGTCGACTAAAGACGCACTTCTTCAACCATTATCTGAATTAAAAAAATATATATATAACCCTAACTAACCATACTGTCATGCACTTGTCCTAATAAACTAACCTACACTGTAGCACTCAACACTTTGACGAACATTGTTACTCAGCTGATAGAGTTGTGCCCTTCCTGATGGCTTGTCGTACAGAACTTGTAAGTCGCTTTGGATAAAAGCGTCAGCTAAATGACTAAATGTAAATGTAAATGTAAGCAGGTTAAGCAGCCTATTATGTTTTTTATACATATTCAGTTATTCGTGTGAGATTAAATTCAAAGTGTCTGTGTGAAATTGTGAGGTGAAATCGCAATAATTGTGATTTGGTGAGAGTTTAACTGCAACAACAATATTGTATGGCATTGTTTCATGCATTTTCTTTGTTTACCGTAATTCCTCTAATAGTGACCCGGGCTTGTATTTGCTTAAACTGTAGCGGGTACCAGGCTTTTATTAGGAGGAGGCATGTATAAGAGAGAGGCCTATATTTCTAATTTTCAAACAGATCATAATGAATAAATCAACATTTTGTGTCAGTTTGAACCCAGTAAAATGTACTGGGTTCATTTATTGAAACCAAGTACTGTATGAAATAGTAAACAGTGCAATTACAGGTGGTCACTGGTCATTTCAACGTTTTCAAAGTGAAATCAAGTAACTTTACCTTAGCAGTAACTTTACCTCAGTATGCAGCTCAGTATATTAGTAACCCGGCTTGTATTAGGAGGTCGGCTTATAATTGCTTAGCTCAAGACCGCACCCGGCCATTAATAGAGACCCGGTTTGTAATTGAATACCGGTCACTATTAGAGGAATTACGGTATATATTTTTCCATACTTTATTTTCTTTAATATTTATTTTGTTTGTGCGGAAAGTTTATTTTAGTTTGTGTTGCATAGGGAAATTTTTAGATGTTGCACACAAACATCTGCACAGGTGGGGCTCACACTAAAGGCACACCTGTTGCTAATTTGTTTGGCTCAACTCTGGTCTGAGAGGAAGATGCATGAAGATGTGACACTAATTATGTCATTTGATTTTGTGGAGTTTTTGTTTTCCTCAACTGGACTCATAAGCTCATTCCCTCACGGTTATGTGCGGCCAGCGAGGTCTGTCTTACTTTTATTAGCATCATGTATATAGCATATTGGCATGCCACTATCTACAGATGTACTTATGTATGTTACATTGTGTAACTGTTGTACAGTTTGATGTGTGGATTGAAGATTATTGAAGAGAAAATAAATCCAGCAGTAACTGAAGAACCATGGCGTTGTGTGTTACCTGGAGGGAGTGATAGCTTAGATATGCAGACTTGGCAGCAGAAACTGAACAGTGAGGATGGAAAGCTAGCGTTTGTCCGGTGGAAGTAGGATGCAGAGGATTTATAGCACGATCAACTTCATCATTATTGGGACACTTTAACACACTTTATATTTATTGGTAAAGAGATTTGCACTACAATTCATACCTCATTGCACCTTACCCTAAGTTGTACCTCATCCCATTTCTGCATTGCACTGTATACTTTATTGTATTGTAACTCAGTTACAAATGTTCTACTCTGTATTATGTATATATGTATATTGAACACTTTAGTTTACACTTTTTTTATGTACTTTTGACTTTCTATTTTATACTATTTATACTATATTTATACTATATACTATCTATTTTTATCTAGCACACTCTCAGGGGCATAACAGAAAAAAGCATTTCATATGAAAGTATTCTGTATTTTTGTATGACAACTAATAAAGAAACTTGAAGAGTTGGGGATTCGTGGACGGAGCTTGCAAAAATAAGTAAATGAGATGTCAGAAAAGGCAGTCAATGGATTTGGTTAAGGAGAAATAATGTCAGCTGGGGGCCAAAGTAAAAAAGGGTAAGAGTATACCTTTTCTTCTCTGTTATTGCTGTTTCATGTGCAATGTTGTAAGAATTGTATTTTTTACATAGGATAACATAGTGGGTTCGGCGTGTGAATATCATGGAAAAGTGGGAGCTAAGATGGGGGGGTGGTTCTGGGACGCTGGAACTAACTGCTGAGGCCGAGGTCCTAACTTGAAGAAACACGAGTGAAGGGGGGTGCCCACTTGATAACCCTGGTGATATGCTGATTCTTGCTGCTTTTGTTGATCCTTCCTGAGGTGTCGTGGGCCTAACTTGAAAAAACACCAGTGAAGGGAGGTGCCCACTTGATTATTTATATTATGTTTTATTATAATATAAATAATGTTTAGAGATTAAAGTCAACATTTATAAAGTCAGAATAAAGTCATAATGTTTAGAGATTAACCTCTTAAGCGCTAGCCATATTTTCAGAAGATTTGCCTAAAAGTACATACCCAAGTACATGGAGGATTGCTCCACTTCTACAATGTCCATTTGCATGTTCTTGGTATCTAGGGACATCTATGGACCTCAGGGAATGTATTCCCAGTGTCAGGAATATTGTGTCTGTTACTATGCTTGAATAAATTGTAATGAACCAAAGGAGAATATAAATTATTATTATTATAATTTTTTTCATCTTTGACGGTGAATAACATTGACCAGACATTAACACATTAATTGCCAATGACGAGTATACTCGTTATAGCCCGCCAATCGTTAGATGCCAATAACGAGAATACTCGTTATTATGATCGTTATTTCTTTTATTCGCTATTTCCATTCATAATTCATCCTGCTGTGCTGTGGCAATGTGTGGCACTCTGTCTGAGACCGCAACGGTCCGATACCGCCGCCTAACGCCTTGCGGCCGCTATTACACTCCATTTGAAACGATATGGCTTGTTGTCTGGGCCGAGATGCAGTGTGGGGGCGGGGTCTAAACACTCGGGCAGGGCAAGTTGTTCTAACAGATGCACCTACGAGCCCCCCCCCCCCCCGTTCATGTTCACGGCTGGATGACGTTGGACACACAATCTCGCGATCAGTACTTGGAATGGCGATCAGATAATTGGATTATTCTTTTTGCAGTACATCATAGACAAGGTAAGGACTATATGTTATCAATCTTGCGTTGATCCGATAATTTTTTCCCCATGATCGGAGCGTGTGTCTGCGTGTGGCCCGTGTCCCGTTGGTGGCGATCGAAGCATAGAAAAACAACCTCCCCCTCCACCCTTTTTTTTTTTTTTTTAACTTTATTTTTTAGCGTTTATCGCTTTCCTGGTCAAGCATGACCGACAGTTGCAGGGTGAAACGGGAGAGAGAGCAGGGGGAGACATTCGGCAAATGACGGCGGGTCCGGGAATCGAACTCGGAGTCAACCAGATCCGTGACGCAGCACGGAGTCCCGCGCGAGCGCGGTAACATGGTGTGCTACTGGAGCACCCCCCTCCACCCTTTCTTGCATGCATGATGAAACATAATACCGATAATCTAGTGTTGATTTCAGATTGATTATTGATCCAGGCGAGAAATGGCACGATTTATAATGAAATGCAGAAAAACGCTGTTTGGCGTCGTTTCCCGGGATTACACAGGATCACTCTAAAACTATATACTCATATTCACCACGGTATAAAACGGAAATGTATGGATGAAGAAATTATCAGTTTTTTGCATGTTGACCGGAAGAAACTCCCTGACAATCGATGTTGTTATTAGATCCATAGCTATAATATATTTTTTCTTTATCCACTTTTTCTCCTCATTTTCTATTTTTCTCCCGTCCCAATTTCGTATTGCCAATTCTCCCTTCCCCTGTCTTGAACGTTGCTAGACTATGCCCCCCACTGGTCGGTTGTAGTGAGGATAGAAGCCTTGCATCACCTGTCCCCTCCGGTACACGAGGAGGCAGTCTGTCGCATCTTTTCACCAGACAGTGCGGACTCTCAGTGGCAAGGAGTAACGCGTGGGAGGCTCACGCTGCCCCTGATACTTCCTGTCTCTGCTGTGCAGGCGTCACCCAACCGACCTGTAGGAGTAGTTGTCCACAACGTCCAATCCCCACCCATCGACTTTCCACCCGCTACCTCTGCCAAATGAGCCAGTCGAAGGCAATGCTGAGACTGGGATTCGATACCGGAGTCTCTTGCATTGGTGACGAGCGCAATCTCCCCTACGCCACCCAGCCGCCCTCCATAGTTATAATATTTAATATAGTTTTAGCACTACAAACACCGGCATCTACCCCCATTTCATTGCAGCGCTGGCACAAACGGCCATACGCCCCACAGCGACCTCTGGCGTCCAATGTGTTAAAAGCCCTAACCTGACCTGATTCAGCACCTTCTTGAGATCAAGTGTACAAAACATCTAATGAATAAAGGGCAGATGATTTACAGGTTTTTTTGTTGATACAGTACTGAATTTTGCAATCTGGACACATGCAATTTGAAATATGATTATAGAATATAGAATATCAGGCCTAGATATTACCTTATGGCCAAGTCATACATCTATGGATCGGATCTAATGGCAGAGTTAAATCTGGATTTAGTACCACCAGGCGCCCCTGACAGGGCAGCAAACACTGTGAATGAAATCTACTGTAACTTACAGTTACTTTTCTATAATGTCCATAGCTCCACCATTTTTCACCAGATTGCAACGCGTTCACAGAAAGGTAAAGAAATAATGTAGGTTGTATTTTATGGCAATATGTTCAGGTTTGTTCGACTTATGAGATATAATCATGATAAAAACCTTTTAAAATAATGTTCACGTCAAGCAGCTCCAGCTGGGTAGTGTAGTTTTTTTAAATGCCCTGGGTCTGCTCTTTCTTAGGACTACTATGGGTTCATGACGGCGTCATTTCCTCACTTCTAATTCATCCGGTTTCCAATCCAATGATTTCAATAAACACATATTTCACTCATAACACTTAAAATCATTGGTAAACAAATGCAGTGCTGAAAATATACACGTTGACTGCTTTTTTTGATAGGGTTAGGGTTGTTACTCTTGGCTACATTTGAAAAAGAAATGCAACATTAATTAATATGGACTGTATCGATCGATTTATGATGTGAAATTAATCTCGGCCCGGGCTTAAGGGGTTAAAATCAACACTTATAAAGTCATGTTTACAGATTAAAGTCAACACTTATAAAGTCATGTTTACAGATTAAAGTCAACATTTCCATACTTGTTTCCATGCAGTCCAAACAGCTCTTCTCCTGGTCCAGCTGTGATGGTTTCATGCAGTCCACCAAACCAAGGTGTGAGAGGCTATGAGGGGTGGTCATATTCAGACCAATCTTGGGGGAAAGTAAGGAAAGAAATATCAGTACATTTTACATTCATCCTAACAAACAAATGTATAACTTTTCAGTTGAAATCCATCAGGAACACAGAAAGCCAAGCAAGAACCACCAGTCCTTAACCTTAAATACAGGTAGCTTTTCCAAGGCTAACAAATTGGAGGCTGACAGGAAGATTTTCATAAGAACTGAAAAACACATGGGTGTATATAGACAGATGCACTGCTATAGTTCTGATCTATGAATATAAGCCTATGATATTGCATTTGATGCAAAACATCTGATTGGTTATTGATGGAGGCAGCTTTGGACAAACTAAGACCACGTCCTCGTGAGAAAGTAGGGGTGGGACGATACATCGATCTAATTATCAATGATCCAATAGGATCGATGCAATGTAAAAAGATCTGTTCATATCAATATGCCAGAATCTGCACCTGGCTCGGTGATAACAAACTATCATTACACCTGGGTAAAACAGAATCCATTCTCTTTGGACCAAATAGAAAACTCAGCAAGACCAACGGCTTCTCAGTTACAGTGGGTGACAATATTGTCACAAGGAAAGATGAAATTACATACCTGGGTTCCATCCTAGATGCAAATCTTTCCTGTGACAAGATGGCATCCAATGTAATAAAAAAACCAACCAACGAACAAGATTCTTGTACCGGATCTCCTCTCTGGTAAACAAGAATACCCTGAAGACTCTAACAGGAGCACTCATTCAAGGGTACTACGACTATGCTTGCACCTCATGGTACCAAAGCACCCCAAAGGCACTGAAAACAAGATTACAAACATTACAAAACAAACTGGTCAGACTACTGCTTGACGTTACTCCTAGAACCCACCTCACCCCTGCCCATTTTGACAACCTAGGATGGCTTAGAGTAGACAGAGTACAGCAACTTGCAATGGGCCTGGTCTACAAGATACACTACACCACTAAGGTACCCATGTACATGTCGAAATACTTCCCAATGGTCAGTGAATACCACGACCACAACACCCGAGGGAGTTCCACAAATCATGTCCAACCCAGATTCGGCACAAACAGGGGACTAAACATGTTCCGTAATTATGCCACATCAATGTGGAACGCCCTACCCACAGCTGTAAAAAAATTTGAATCACTACCCACCTTCAAAACCGCTCTCAAAGAGCACCTACGGGAGGCTGCAATTCGAAACGTAAGGTTATCCTATAACCCTAGTTATATGATACTGGCTGAGCGTCCCGCTCTACCTACTGAGATAACCCCTTATCTCCACGCACCTAGTGTGCTCCGGGGAACAAAACAAATGCACCCACTTGCACGTGACCACGCCACTCCCATGCGTCCTATATTACGCCAGAAGTGGTCATGCCTCACTAGGGGTGGACGGTATAAACGGTATATGGTATAAACGGTATCAATTTGATCTACGGTATGGATTTTGACTATACCTTGTAACCGGTAGAGCAGCTCTAAAATAGCAATGACGTCATGTAACCACAGCGCGACTATTTCACTCGTATTTGCCACTAAAAATAGATAGAATTAGTTATAGATAATAGATATGTGCGAACTGGAAAAAGTTATTTAGGAGCACAGAGGCTTCGCGCAGTGGGCGTGTCAACACGCAATTGTCATTTCATAATAAACACAGAAGCGAACTAGCTCTTCAGCCCTGCGTTGCACACAGCTGTGTGACTTCTCTCGCGAGTCGCGCAGTCTCTATGTGTAATGTAAACTCTGCGACGAGTCCAATAACATGCTTTGCATCCTCGCCATTCTGGAATGCCCATGTCGCGCTAAAACCTTATGTAATGTTAACTGTCGATGTGCTGTTAGCCACGGCAAGCTAACGTTAGCTTGCTCCAGCAGCTTGTCGATGTGCTGGAGCCTCGGCAAGCTAACGTTAGCTTGCTCCAGCAGCTTGTCGATGTGCTGGAGCCTCTGCAAGCTAACGTTAGCTTGCTCCAGCAGCTTGTCGATGTGCTAGAGCCTCGGCAAGCTAACGTTAGCTTGCTCCAGCAGCTTGTCGATGTGCTGGAGCCTCGGCAAGCTAACGTTAGCTGGCTCCAGCAGCTTGTTGATGTGCTGGTAGCCTCGGCAAGCTAACATTAGCTGGCTCCAGCAGCTTGTCGATGTGCTGGAGCCTCGGCAAGCTAACGTTAGCTTGCTCCAGCAGCTTGTCGATGTGCTGGAGCCTCGGCAAGCTAACGGTAGCTGGCTCCAGCAGCTTGTCGATGTGCTGGAGCCTCGGCAAGTTAACGGTAGCTGGCTCCACTAGCAGCTCCCTCCCTCCCTCTCTCTCCCTCTCTCTCTCTCTCTCTCTCTCTGCTAACAATCCTGATTCGATTCTTGAACCTATTTAATTAAAAAGGAAGATATTGATGGACATTAGCTATAGTATAGCTCAGCAGCTGTACCAGTGTTTTACCCCTTCAGAAGCATTTATATAGACATTTTAAGATAAGTTAATATACCGTGATATATACCGTTACCGTCTATGCTTCAAATTATACCGTGATATACATTTTAGACCATACCGTCCAGCCCTATGCCTCACCCTTCCCCGTTCGATTTCCATACACGGAAAACATCCAAGGGACCTCAGGGCGCTAAGAGCGGGACGCTCAGCCAGTATCATATAACTAGGGTTATACGATAACCTTACATTATATATCAACTGGCTATCGTGTCCCGTTCTGCCTACTGAGATAAGGGCAGAGCAGACGTGTGGCCGGGACAAATGCACCCCCTGAGGGCCCGTAAGCCCCAGCCAGGGAGGAGGGGAGTCCCGTCCACCCGCCCGTCCTAACGAAGGGGGGGAGGCAGTCAACTCCACCAAAGTGCGAAAAAGGGGGGGAACCAAGAACCCCTGAACGCACAGCGCAAGCGGGACCACATGTGACACAGCACCCAGCGGTCCACACCCACACACCCCTGCTAGCTGATGGGGGGATGCAGGAGAGGTCCCGGACCTCAGGACCGCCTGGGAGACAGAACCCCCAGTCATGTCCATGAGGTAAAACCTAACGAAAGGACTCTGGGAGGACCAGGAGGCCGCAGCACAGATGTCCTCCACCGAGGCCCCCCCTAACAGGGCAGCAAAGGCTGCCACACCACGAGTGGAGTGCGCCCTGACGCCCCCGGGGGGAACCTGTCCAGCCAACGTGTAGCAAAGGGCAATGCCCTCGCACAACCAATGTGACAGGCGCTGCTTGGACAGCGCCTCACCCGCGCGAGGGCCACCGTAACAAACAACAGTTGGTCGGAAGCCCTGAGACCCTGCGTGCGACTAAGGTAAACCCCCAGTGTACGGACAGGACACGACAGGTGAAGGCTCGACTCCAACCCACTAGCGTGAGGAGGATGAAACGCCTGAATCACAATATCCCTGAAGCGAAAAAAGCTCAGGATATTCTTTGGCACGAAGACCGGATTAGGCCTCAGAGTCGCCCCCACTATCGGCCCGAACAGACAGGCACTCAGGCCACACCGAGAGAGCACATGGCTCACCCACACATTTAGCGGAGGTGCTGGCAAAAAATGAACGCGGTCGTAAGACAAGACGATCCAATGGCGCCTGTTCAAGAGGCTCAAACGGGGCCCCCAACAGCCTTTCCAGAACAGTTGGAGGTCCCGACTCGAGACAGAGAACGTTCCACAGGCTTGAGACGCCGTGCGCCAAGCAAGAACGTCCCACGAGAGGGTGGCTGAACAATGTTCTGCCCCCCACTCTCGACCATACGCCACTTCCCAGCGTAAGCCGCGGTAGTGGACGGAGCGCTCGCGTTCCGGATGGCGTTAACCACAGAAGAGTCAAGATGCATCCCCACCAGATTCACCCTTTTAGCAGCCAAGCCTAGAGGCTGCCCCAGAACAGGAGGCAGAACAGAGTTCCGCATGCCTGAGAGAGGGCCCGCGGTGACCACGGAACAAGCCACGGCGGTGCCACCAAGAGCTGAATCAGGGCCGGGAACCACACAGCTGAGCCCCGGCCCAGCGCGACCAGGATCAAAGTCCTGCGCTCCTGACGTACCCGCCCCAACAGCTGAGCTATCAGGTGTTGGGGGGGAACTGGGATAGAATCCCGGGCGGCTACGGATACATCGAGAAGGCATCCACCCCCAGAGAGGGGTTGTCCTTCCGACTGACCGAGAACCACAAGGGGCACTGGTGGGACTGTCTGCTCGCAAACAGGTCCACCGTGGCCTCCCCGAATCGGTCCCAGACCTGTCTGACTATGTCTGGACGTAGTCCCCACTCGTCGGGGTGAGGACCGCCCCGCGACATCACATCTGCACCCACATTCTCCCTGCCGGGGATGTGGAGAGCCCTCAGGCTGCGCAGATTGAGAAACGCCCATAGCCAGAGCTCGACCGCCGCCCGGTGCAGACGGGGGGAGCGTACTCCTCCCTGTCTGTCGATATACGACGCTGACGTCGTGTTGTCCGTCCTGATCAAAACATGCAAGGACCAGAAGGACTGCCTTCAATTCCAACACATTGAAATGCAGTGCAGACCGAGCAGCATGGTCCTGCCAGCTGCCCCCTACTGCATTGGCCCGACACGTCCCCCCCAATCCTGTGAGGGAGGCGTCGGTGAAGACCGTGACGTGTGACAGCCTGCTGCCCATGGGGACCCCGCTGGTGAGGGCGAGGTCCCCCAGTACTGACATGGGAACCTTCAGCCGCTTTCACTTGTTTCTCACAGGGTCTATTTCCATACTGGAAAACCACCTCTGTATCCTCCTCATGAAGAGGAGGCCAAGAGGGACCACAGAGTGAGCAGATGCCATCATACCGAGCAGGCGCATCACGGACAGCGCCGTAACCGCCCTAGGACGGAACCTCCCGAGCGCGGCGAGAACATCCACTCGCCGCCGCTCAGAGGGATGCCCATATAGACCTTGAGCTTAGAAATAAGCCCAAGTACTCCACCCGTTGACTGGGAAGAGGAGTACTCTACTTCCAGTCTACAGCAAAACCCAGGCTGGTGAGCAATTCCACCACCTGCTTGGTATGAGACCTGGCGATCTTCTCTGACCGGCCGAGGACCAAAACGTCGTCCAGGGTAGAATAAAATTCGTATCCCCTGACGACGCAGAGGCCCCAGCGCGGTCTCCACGCACTTGGTGAAGATGCGAGGGGCCAGAGAGTAGCCGAACGGCAGCCTCTGGTACTCGTACGCTAAGCCCTGAAAAAGGAAGCGTAGGTATGTCCTAGGAGGGAAGATCGGGATGCGAATACGCATCCTACAGGTCTATGGAGGTGAACCAGTCCCCCACCTGACAGCGCTTAACAGGTGGGTGACGGTCAACATTCTGAACCTTCCATGGGACAGGTCCAGTATGGGTCTGACACCCCCCCCCCCCCCCCGATTTCTCGGGCACCAGAGAATATCGGGAGGAAACGCCGCTCATCACGTCCTCCCATGGGACCACGACGACGGCCTGCTTCGCCGCCAGAGAACGAATCTCCTTGGCCAGGGCTGTCACTGCTGTGGACTCTGATAATAGAGTCTGTACCAAACCCAAAAAACGGAGGGTGGGGGTGTGTAAACTGTAACACAAGCGCCGCCTTCAGCGTTCTCTCCATCCACACCGACATATGACTACCACTGCAGCCATACGTGGTAAAATTCCAAAGCGCCCCCGCCGCCAACTGCCGCTGGTCCGCTAGGAATCGTAGATAGGTGGCCCGGTCCCTCCCGCTGTGCGTTGTCAACCCTGGTCTCGCCAACCGCGCGAGCAGGGTGTCTCGTGGAGCTGGGTTTTCGCACCCTGACTCTACCAATGAGGCAATAGCACCCAAGGGGGGGACCCCGACAGAAGGGGCGGTCTGATACGGGGGGAGCGGCCATCACCCCCGCTGAGCATCTTCCCGGCTTAGCTTGCTGAGGACAGCCTGCTCTGCAGCTGGACATGCATGGTGTGTGGTCCTCACACTGCCCGATAGGGTGGGTCTCTCCACACCATAGCCCTGTAGTGATATTACTACCACCCAAATTACCCGGGCCTGCTGACCACCACGGGATCGGAAGTCCAGACGGGGGAGGCACTAACGTAATACCCGGCCTGGCGAGGGCGGGGCTGGGGGGAACCCACGCTGCGACCTCCTGGGCCTAGAGTTTGCCCTCTGACAAAAAAATTTAGATACAGGGAACCCTGCTCCGTCGACAGATACAACACCAGGCTCACCAAACACAGACGCAGGACGTGTGGTGTAGGAGCCGCTTGACAGCACAGCATTCTCATAGACAGACCCAGGCCTAGCTAGCAACTGGGTGTCAGCCCCTGTCTCCATGAGAAGTTAAATGTGGGGCCGCTTGTGCTTCACTGGAAGAGCGTGGCCCGCAGCCAAAGGGAACAAATCAGAGCCCTGTGTCCCGTAGTGTAGCGGGGGGGAGTAACCGGAGAGCGTGCTAGACACAGCTAGATGGCAACGTTTTTTTAGGGCGTGCCCATCTAATATAGCCGATCCCTCGGGCCGCCGAGGCTGTCGGCCTTGTGATCACCTGTTTTCTTTGTATCCAGGGTATCTCAGGCGGGGGAAACATGGCCGCTGGCCGGGGGCCTCGCCGCAGCCGCTGGCGAGGCCGTGCTCTCACCTCTGGCTGCGCGGTGTGGGGCGCCGTGGAGCCCAGGTCTAATACCGCCCGCGCCTCCGTGGATAGACCAAGGTCCACCCGCAGAGAGGGGAGCCCTGAGGAGGAGACCCCTCCCCTCCTCAAGGGTAGATTGCTCCAACCAAAGATGCCTGTGAACAACCGTTGACAGCATCCTAGCCCTCCCTGCGGTTATAGCTTGCGGCTATGTCAAAAGCTGAATAACCTCAAAACCTCGCGAGATGGTTGACGTCGGCTGGCCCTAAGGCCCCACCACCCGACATCATTTTTGACAGAAAAGCAGCCAATTGAGCAATGTTGTCAGTTGCTGCTAAAATTCTGTACCACGGCGGTATAAGCTTCATCAACCCACCAGCCACCTGCCGGGCCGACTCGCCTCATGGCATCGGCCGGGCGGGACACCGTCTCACCATGTCAGGGCAAAGGACTGATGCCACCTGCTTCACTAAGCACGGAACACCAGTGGTGGCTGCTGACCAAAGTCTACT
Organism: Notolepis coatsorum; assembly: GCF_963971535.1. Taxonomy (NCBI): domain Eukaryota; kingdom Metazoa; phylum Chordata; class Actinopteri; order Aulopiformes; family Paralepididae; genus Notolepis; species Notolepis coatsorum. The sequence continues at coordinate 20,824,808 of NC_140174.1, read as the reverse complement.
ACTAGTGAAGCACTGCTCCACCAGTAGTCATGTAACAACCTCCACTGCGGTGTGCACCCGTGAAGGGATAAATGAATGAATGAACGAAAACTCTATTAACATATTTCAGAATGGGCTAGCCCAATACACACAATTGTTAAGGGGATGCAGACATTGCAGACCAGAGAAAACGTTAATCCTGTCTACATCAGGGACCCCCATTTTCAATTCATAGATTCACAAAAAGCACACCTGCCCTGAGCCCTGTCGTCAGCCCATCCACCCATGTAAAGGGTAAATAAGCCTCCGCTAAACCCCCAACATTAGAAACCGATTGACCGTCAGCATGAATGGTTAAGAGGAGGGAATAAGTAAAGACAGCCCTCGGCGGGGTACATGGGAACGGCGCCCCAACATTGTAGTATTAGCATTAGCTGCGCACTAGGATACTTGGAAAAACATCCAAAAGAGAGTCATGACGACTATGTTTTCCCAAATATCCCGCCCCCTGCGCCAATACATCACTCGGTCGTCTCACGAGACAACGAGCAGTATCACACATGCCATTACCAATGCCTGCTTAGCGCAGGCCCTACCTGTGCGCAACTTAGCTCGACTGCTAACCGTCGCGCGACGTCCCTTGGTCCGCTGTCACGAGACGAGGAAAACACAGGACAGGACCGCCGCGCTGTTAGGACGTGCCGAGAAGGTTCCGCGGGCTGGCGAACTCCTGGCGAATTCCCAACATTGTGTAATTTCTCCTGCTTCATAACAATCTCCAGTTCAGAAGTTCTGAGCTGCTTCCGCTTTGGAAACAAATGAGGAAGGGTGAGGCTGGAACCTACCTGTGTTCCATCCTAGAGGCTAATCTTTCCTGTGACAAAATGGCATCCAATGTAATAAAAAAAAGTCAACCAACAAACTCGATTCTTGTACCGGATCTCCTCTCTGGTAAACAAGAATACCCTGAAGACTCTGGCAGGAGCACTCATTCAAGGGTACTACGACTATGCTTGCACCTCATGGTACCAAAGCACCTCAAAGGCACTAAAAAAACTAATTACAAAACAAACTAGTCAGACTACTGCTTGACCTGACTCCTAGAACCCACCTCACCACTGCCCACTTTGACAACCTAGGATGGCTTAGAGTAGACGACAGAGTACAGCAACTTGCAATGGGCCTGGTCTACAAGATACACTACACGACCAAGGTACCCATGTACATGTCAAAATACTTCCCAAAGGTCAGTGAATACCACGATCACAACACCAGAGGGAGCTCCACAAATCATGTTAAACCCAGATTCGGCTCAAACAAGGGACTAAACACGTTTTGCAATTATGCCACATCAATGTGGAACGCCCTACCCAAAGCTGTAAAGGAATGTGAATCACTACCCACCTTCAAAAACACTCTATAAAAACACCTACGGGAGACTGCAATTCGAAACTGGCCCCTACAAATGTCCTAACCCAGTTGTACAGTAAATGACCAAGTATGGCTTTGTCAGTATTCCAATGTACAGTGTGCAAATCTGGTATGTCATAAATGTATAGATGTAGCAGTACTGTCTATCTGTATGTTGTGTATGTCATGTTATGATGAATTGAAAATGGGGGACCCTGATGTAAACAAGACGAAAGTGTTTCTCTGGTCTGCATCCCCTTAACAATTGTATGTATTGAGCTGTACTGTACTGTACCCATTCTGCAATCTGTTAATAAACCTTTCAATCAATCAATCAATCAGGCGTGACCACTTCCGGCGTAATATAGGACTCATGGGAGTGGCGTGGTCACGTGCAAGTGGGTGCATTTGTTTTGTTCCCCTGAGCACACTAGGTGCGTGGAGATAAGGGGTTATCTCAGTAGGCAGAGCGGGACGCGATAGCCAGTTGATATATAACTGGCCCCCGCAAATGTCTGAACCACCCACCCCTCCTAATGTGTTCCCTCCCCCTCGTATGTATATATTTACTGTTAGGATCTGTTTAACAGTACTGTATATTTGCATATCTTGTATGTCACAAACGTAACAGTACTGTATATCTGTATGTCATAAATGTCATGATTAGATTAAATTATTATATCTGTATGTTGTATGTCATAAATGTCACTATGAATTGAAAATTGGGGACCCTGATGTAAACAAGATGAAAGTCTTTCTCTGGTCTGCATCCCTTTAACAATTGTGTGTATTGAGCTGTACTGTACTGTACCCATTCTGCAATCTGTTTAGTTTTCAATCAATCAATCAATCAATCAATCAATCAATCAATCAAGGGTATACAGAGTTACAGACTCATAATGCAACTCTGTGTATACGGTTTATTTTATTAAAATAGTATATTCAGATCAAATTATCCTGTCCAGTCCAGAGGATAGAATGTTTTCCCCTCTGCGTGGGCGAGACCTGTTTGCTGCCATCTCCTCCATCCCAACCTCGTCCTAGAATCATTAGCATAGTAGTAGCCTCTCAAGTATATTGAGCAGTACTGTATGAGTATGACCCATTCTGCAATCTGTTAATACAGTTTTCAATCAATCATATCCGACAAATGGACTTCACATATTTCACTTAAACATAAACAGCTTGAAACCGAAATTGGCTGAAATCAGACATTTGTTTTTAAACGGTAAGGCTAATATATTATGTTTCACAGAAACAAAACTTGACTCATCTGTTCAGGATCCAGAGATAGAAATCGAGGACTATTCAATCATCAGGAGGGATAGGAACCAGTATGGAGGTGGTGTCTGTGTGTATATACACAAAGATACCAAATTCAGCAACCGTACTGACCTTAACCATGACGAGATTGAAACTGTATGGATTGAAATCTTATTTGAAAGGGCAAAATCAGTACTAATAGGCACAATCTATAGACCACCAGAACAGAGTGGCTTTTATGACACACTTAATGGGTGCTTAACTGGGGTGGAGGGCGTAGAAAAAATCCTTATTGGGGGCTGGAACACGGATATGCTACGTAAAGCAGCAACCGTCTTCAAGGCCTTCAGTAGATTTTCTGATCTGCACGGTTTCAGCCAGCTAATCACCCAACCCACAAGGGTGTGTGAATCAACCCAGACTACCATTGACCTCATCCTGACCTCCGACAAGTCCATGATCTCCAATAAAGGGGTGATAGCATGCGGGTTAAGTGATCATTATATGATATTCTGTTCCCGCAAAAAGCCAAAGCAAAAGGCTGGCTGTCACAAAATGGTCACATCTAGAGACCTCAAAACTTACTCTAGCGAGGCCTTTAACCTTGAACTGAAGAGCCTGGACTGGTCAGATGAACTCAATGGTACACTGGTTGAAGAAACCTGGCTTGGCTTCAAAACCAAATTCTCAACAATACTAAACAACATGGCCCCCCTAAGAACCACCAGGGTAAAAAATCGTGCTGAGCCGTGGATGCACACTGAAATACTGACCGCTATGAAAGCCAGAGACAAAAAATGCTCTGAATTTCATAAAAGTCAGTCAAAGCTTACCAAAAGCACGAGCAGTGAACTCCAAGCCCACGTGACTGAACTCAAACTAGAAAGAAACAGACTAAGAAATGACGTAAACTCCATGATAAAAACTGCAAAAAAAAATTTCATCAATGACAAAACTGAGGAAAACAAAAATAAACCATGTGAACTTTGGAAATTACTCAATAATCAACTAGGCTGCAGTAAAAAACTTAAAACCAGGTTCTCAAACATAAACATAAAGACGGACAATACGCTCATCACAGACAAACTGGATGTAGCCAATTACTTAAACACTTTCTTCACAAACATAGCCACAACACTGGTAAACAAACTACCCTCCCACTCAGGGCAGTATGGGGTAGAACACATAGTAGCATACTACAAGAACCTAGGCATCCACAAAGACGATTTCAAACTGGAAATGGTAACTACAGATGAGGTACTCAATAAACTGAGCGCCCTCCAACCGAACAAGGCCACTGGCCATGACAACATCCCCTCCAAATTCCTCAGAGACTCAGCAGCCGCCATCACCCCAGTCATCACACACATAATAAACCTCTCCATAAAACAGGGACACGTCCCCAAGGACTTCAAAATAGCGAGAGTAACACCCCTGCACAAAAAGGGCAGCAAATTAGACCCAGGCAACTACCGCCCTGTTTCTATCCTTACATCCATCTCGAAAGTCATGGAAAAAATAGTATACGAACAGGTCGAAAAGTACCTTACGGATAAAAATCTAATTTACGAATTCCAATCTGGCTTCAGAACATCCCACTCCACTGACACATGCCTTCTCTATTTGAACGACCACATCAAGCAAGAGGTGGACGCGGGCAAATACTGCGGCATGGTCATGCTAGACCTACAAAAGGCCTTCGACACTGTCAATCACACCATTCTGATTGACAAGCTAAAAGCAATTGGTTTTGATAGTTTATCAGTGAGCTGGATACAATCCTACCTGGAGGGGAGAGAACAGATGGTGGAGGTAAACGGTACCCTATCCCCCCCCCCTCACAGTGAACTGTGGTGTTCCACAAGGAAGCATACTAGGACCACTACTGTTCCTAATTTATGCAAATGACATGTCATCAGCTTGTGACTGCAACTTGTTCCTGTTTGCGGACGACTCAGCCCTGCTGGTCTCTGACAAGAACAAGTAACAGGTTGAAAAAACCCTCAGCTCGGAACTAGGCAAAATCTGCATATGGCTCGCCGACAACAAACTATCATTACACATGGGCAAAACAGAGTCTGTAACTGAGGGGTACAATTCCCTGACTGTATTGTTAGATATGATATTTAATACCACTACCTCTTGTACTTTAACTTCTGGCCATCCAGTACATGATATAAGTATGATGAACACTTTCCCACCTGATGAAACGAACCAACACAAATGTACCAAATCGAAGGTTTAATATAGCAAAGGGTATATACAACGATCACTTAATTACATTTATGATTTGAAATATGAAATATGCACTTTTATGGCAAATGAGTATTCGTAGGTAAATCAACATTGAATGTCCAATCTCTGGTTACGCAGGGAGTAAGTATACAACCTGGAATATTTAGGAAACGATAGCGATGGTACTTAAATGATTATAGCTGGATACACTAAGGGGGGGGGGGGGGGTCCCGCTGGTTGTAAGACAGTAGGAGGGGGGGGTTAGAGAAGCCGCTGGCGGTATCCCATCTGGCCGACGGTGTCTTGGGAGAATCCAAAGTCTTGGACACGGTGCCCACAGAACCTCGGACCGCAGACGAATACAGCTGGACCCTCTGTGGACGGTAGCTGCCGGTCCACAACGGAGAGACGTGAGGCGACCTCACTGGTGTAGAGCGCCGTCTCACCTGGAGTCCTCTCCGGGGGGTAATTCCAACACTCCGCAGTGTTGGCCTTTATCCATGGAATAATCAAAGCACCCAAAGCATAATCCAAGCCGTGGAAGGCTCGCCGTCGTCCGGGTAGAGTAATCCAATATACAGGTCCAGTCGCTCTTGGCCCGGAGCTCCTCGGATGCAAGCACCACTAGGGGTCTGCTCAGCCTGGTTAAGCGCCCAGATAACGTCAGGAACGATGGGGGTACTGATAACTTTAGAACTCTAACCGAACGATGCACCATACATAAATAGACTATTATTAGCTTAATAGAATACGTCCAACTCGACGGTATAGTGCCAAACTATGACTATTCAACTATTAATCTACACGATATCTCAATGCCTATTCTGGGCCAAGTAGGCCTTACTACACCGCACGTGCGTCGTGGGGAGGCTTTGCGTCTGTCACTCTGTTGGAGGGTAAAGAACTGGACTAAAAAGAAAGTTCTACTTTACTTGCGCCATATATATATGCGCTATGAACAAATAGTACCATTCGTATTTCGCCCGACATATTACTGCGCGGAACCGGGGCTTGCCACGACATGTTAGGCGGCACGATTGAACTTGGACCTAGGGGTATGGCAACCTGGCGCCAGGTTCTCGTCCAATGGTAGAATGAAACTATTATGGGCTGTTTAGTAGACTAAAGGGATATTCAGTGCATATTGTACAAGGAATATACAGGGGATATCAAACGATATACAAATACAATTAAATATATATATATATATATATAAATATCGGTTTAATCTGATCCTTCACAACAGAGTCCATTCTCTTCGGTTCAAATAACAAACTCAGCAAAACAGACGGCTTCTCAGTTACAGTGGGTGACAATATTGTCACAAGGAAAGATGAAATTACCTACCTGGGTTCCATCCTAGAGGCTAATCTTTCCTGTGACAAAATGGCATCCAATGTAATAAAAAAAAGTCAATCAACGAACTCGATTCTTGTACCGGATCTCCTCCCTGGTAAACAAGAATACCCTGAAGACTCTGGCAGGAGCACTCATTCAAGGGTACTACGACTATGCTTGCACCTCATGGTACCAAAGCACCTCAAAGGCACTAAAAACCAAATTACAAACATCTCAAAACAAACTAGTCAGACTACTGCTTGACCTGACTCCTAGAACCCACCTCACCCCTGCACACTTTGCCAACCTAGGATGGCTTAGAGTAGACAACAGAGTACAGCAACTTGCAATGGGCCTGGTCTACAAGATACACTACACGACCAAGGTACCCATGTACATGTCAAAATACTTCCCAAAGGTCAGTGAATACCACGATCACAACACCAGAGGGAGCTCCACAAATCATGTAAAACCCAGATTCGGCTCAAACAAGGGACTAAACACGTTTCGCAATTATGCCACAACAATGTGGTACGCCCTACCCAAAGCTGCAAAGGAATGTAAATCACTACCCACCTTCAAAAACACTCTCAAAGAACACCTACGGGAGACTGCAATTCAAAACTGGCCCCTACAAATGTCCTAACCCAGTTGTACAATAAAGACCAAGCATGGCTTTGTCAGTATTCCAATGTACAGCCCCACCCAACCCCACCCCACCTACCCAACCTCCTCCAATGTACAGTTTCCATGTCAAATGTATGTCAGTATTCCAATGTACAGTGTCCCCCCCCCCCCCTACCCAACCCCCCCCCCCCCCCCCCCCCACCTCCAATGTACAGCCCCACCCCACCTACCCAACCTCCCCCAATACACAGTTTCTATGTCAAATGTATATACTCTTCTTCTGGATTTTTTTAGTATCACAAACAGTACTGTATTTGAAAATCTGGTATGTCATAAATGTATAGATGTAGCAGTACTGTCTATCTGTATGTCATGTGTGTCATATGATGAATTGAAAATGGGGGACCCTGATGGAAACAAGACGAAAGTCTTTCTCAGGTCTGCATCCTCTTAACAATTGTATGTATTGAGCTGTACTGTACTGTACCCATTCTGCAATCTGTTAATAAACTTTTCAACCAATCAATCAATCAATCAACACAGTGGCTGAAACGCTTAACAGTTGAGATGTTCGATCATTATTAGTAACGAGCTGAATAAACACACATTTCTCTCATAGAGTGGCACCAGCTTCTGACCTAACGTCACATATTCTGCCAAACTCATAACGTGGTAGTGTAGCATTAACATAGCATAGAATGAATGAAAACTTTATTTAACAGATTGCAGAATGGGTACAATACAGTACGGCTCAATACACACAATTGTTAAGGATTGCAGACCAGAGAAAGACGTTTGTCTTGTTTACATCAGGGTCCCCCATTTTCAATTCATAGTGTAGCAGCTTAGCATTAGCATTAGCATAGCAGCTTAGCTTGTTAGCTGGTCCAGCTACCTCTGGTCAAGGTCTGGATGGAAAAGTGGCAGAAACGCCCAACAGATCAGATGTGCGGTCAGTAGATGAATAAAAGCTGATTTTACTGTAACAAAACGGAGAGGTGGATATTAACCTAATGTACCTTTGTTTACCTGAACGACGAGACTCCAGAAATGACGCGGAGTGTCGTCAGAGAGGAGGAGGAGCTAGCAGCTACTTCCGTGATTGATTGATTGATTGATTGATTGAAAAGTTTATTAACAGATTGTAGAATGGGTCCAGTACAGTACAGCTCAATACATACAATTGTTAAGGGGATGCAGACCAGAGAAAGACTTTCGTCTTGTTTACATCAGGGTCCCCCATTTTCAATTCATCATAACATATATGACACAACCGACAACCGACATACAGATAGACAGTACTGCTACATTTATGACATACCAGATTTGCAAATACAGTACTGTTTGTGATACAAAAAGTGTCCAGCAAAAGAGTGTATATAGATTTGACGTAGAAACTGTACATTGGGGGAGGTTGGGTAGGTGGGGTGGGGGGGGGGGACTGTACATTGGAGGTGGGGGTGGGGTGGGGGCTTGAGTAGGGGGTGGGTGGGGGACACTGTACACTGTACATTGGAATACTGACAAAGCCATACTTGGTAATTTACTGTACAACTGGGTTAGGACATTTGTAGGGGCCAGTTTCGAATTGCAGTCTCCTGTAGGTGTTCTTTGAGAGTGTTTTTGAAAGTGGGTAGTGATTCACATTCCTTTACAGCTTTGGGTAGGGCGTTCCACATTGATGTGGCATAATTGCAAAACGTGTTTAGTCCCTTGTTTGAGCTCCCTCTGGTGTTGTGATCGTGGTATTAACTGACCTTTGGGAAGTATTTTGACATGTACATGGGTACCTTGGTCGTGTAGTGTATCTTGTACACCAGGCCCATTGCAAGTTGCTGTACTCTGTCATCTACTCTAAGCCATCCTAGGTTGTCAAAGTGGGCAGGGGTGAGGTGGGTTCTAGGAGTCAGGTCAAGCAGTAGTCTGACTAGTTTGTTTTGAGATGTTTGTAATTTGGTTTTTAGTGCCTTTGAGGTGCTTTGGTATCATGAGGTGCAAGCATAGTCGAAGTACCCTTGAATGAGTGCTCCTGCCAGAGTCTTCAGGGTATTCTTGTTTACCAGAGAGGAGATCCGGTACAAGAATCGAGTTCGTTGGTTGACTTTTTTTATTACATTGGATGCCATTTTGTCACAGGAAAGATTAGCCCCTAGGATGGAACCCAGGTAGGTAATTTCATCTTTCCTTGTCACAATATTGTCTCCCACTGTAACTGAGAAGCCGTCGGTCTTGCTGAGTTTGTTATTTGAACCGAAGAGAATGGACTCTGTTTTGCCCATGTGTAATGATAGTTTGTTATCGGCGAGCCATATGCAGATTTTGCCTAGTTCCGAGCTGAGGGTTTTTTCAACTGTAACTTGTTCTTGTCAGAGACCAGCAGGGCTGAGTCGTCCGCAAACAGGAACAAGTTGCAGTCACAAGCTGACGACATGTCATTTGCATAAATTAGGAAGAGTAGCGGTCCTAGTATGCTTCCTTGTGGAACACCACAGCTCACCGTTTACCTCCACCATCTGTTCTCCCCCCTCCAGGTAGGATTGTATCCAGCTCACTTTTAGCTTGTCAATCAGAATGGTGTCACCAGAAGAGGGCCCTCTTCCTATAATAAGTAAGAAGAAGAAGAAGAAGAAGAAGAAGAAGAAGAAGAAAGAAGAAGAAGAAGAAGAAGAAGAAGAAGAAGAAGAAGAAGAAGAAGAAGAAGAAGAAGAAGAAGAAGAAGAAGAAGGAGAAGAAGAAGAAGAAGAAAAGAAGAAAAAGAAGAAAAAGAAGAAAGAAGAAGAAGAAGAAGAAGAAGAAGAAGAAGAAGAAGAAGAAGAAGAAGAAGACCGTGTATCAAAAGGCATCTAGTGAATGCTCTACATCCTCTCTCTTTAGCCTGTAGTCCTGACAACAAGATAGAATATGGTTAACTGGAAACAACAATGCCATTTCTATGTCATAACAGAATCATCAAATATGTTGATTAAAATATGTAAAATAATAAAAGCATGGTATCTTATTTAACTCCACTAACTGACCCAATGCACAATTATTTTAGATACCCAGTAAACATTCTTCTTTTTCTTTTTCTTTTTAACAACACTACAGGTGTACTGTAAAGTCCACACCAAGTTCAGCATACTCAGTCCATATATTTGGGGTTTGGCCTACTATTGCGACCTGAGCGTGTTTGGTATGTGCTCCCCCTGGTGCGTGTGGGCATCAGGGCTACAGGCTCTTGAGGTAAGGGTGTCTCACTGTCTGTGAGCTGGGGTGTCTCTCTGTCTGTGAGCTTGGGTCTCTCTCTGTCTGTGAGTGTCTCTCTGTCTGTGAGCTTGGGTCTCTCTGTCTGTGAGCTGGTGTCTCTCTCTCTCTGTGAGCTGGGGTGTCTCTCTGTCTGTGAGCTTGGGTCTCTCTCTGTCTGTGAGCTTGGGTCTTTCTCTTTGTGAGCTTGGGTCTCTCTCTCTCTCTCTCTCTCTCTCTCTCTCTCTCTCTCTCTCTCTCTCTCTCTCTCTCTCTCTCTCTCTCTCTCTCTCTCTCTCTCTCTCTGTGAGCTGGGGTCTCTCTCTCTCTGTGAGCTTGGGTCTCTCTCTCTCTGTCTGTGAGCTTGGGTCTCTCTCTCTGTCTGTGAGCTTGGGTCTCTCTCTGTCTGTGAGCTGGGGTCTCTCTCTCTGTGAGCTGGGGTCTCTCTCTCTGTGAGCTGAGGTCTCTCTGTCTGTCTGTGAGCTTGGGTCTCTCTCTCTCTCTCTCTCTCTCTCTCTCTCTCTCTCTCTCTCTCTCTCTCTCTCTCTCTCTCTCTCTCTCTCTCTCTCTCTCTCTCTCTCTCTGTGAGCTGTGGTCTCTCTGCAGTGGGAGTGGGAGTTTCCTCTACAGCTGGACTGAAGTGCAGCCGGTCGGCATCGGCGGACTGTCCTGGAAGTGGCTCAGGCCACTGGCCACTTGGACAGTCTCGGACTGTCCAGGCCTAATGGACAGTCTCCTCCCCACCGTATGTATATATTTTCTGTTAGGATCTCTGGGTAACAATACTGTATATTTGCATATCGTATATGTCACAAACAGTGATGCCACAGATTACTTGTAAAAGTAATCCGATTACTGATTACTGATTACTCCTTTAAAAAGTAATCCAAGTTACTTTACTGATTACTTGATTATCAGAGTAACTTAGTTACTTTGAAAGTAACTAGGTTACGAAGTCGTCGTTCCCCCAACAGTTTTTTTTAAACGCTTTATTGAAAGTGCATAAATTGTTTTTAACTTGTTTCTCTGCACATAACGTAAATTGTTAAACTAGTGCTTCAGCTTCTGTACCATCAAGTATGGTAAAGCAACAGTCTATGATGCTCACAGCATTATAGCAGCCAGCCAGTG